>NC_042290.1:1324513-1624513 GCF_901000725.2 Takifugu rubripes
GTTTCATAGTTTTACAGAAAAAGGAAAAAGAAAATATTGATAACCACATATTTTGTACCTTTATACCTTAATAGTGTATTAAATTAAATTAAATTAATACATATTGTAGCGGGATGATGATGGTGAGCGGTCACGTAAGAATACAGAAGCTGTAAAAGTGGCCTCCACCTCATGATCCTCCTGGGAGATCCTTCTGGGGGGGACCCCTCCACCACAACAGCCACGTTAAATTTCACCATCTAACAGAAAATACACTCACTTGGATTTTGATAAGGCATAATTTAAACAACTCAACCCAAAACACAGCAAATGGTCCATATACAATCTTTCAATAAAAAAATAAAAAAGTGAAAAACAGGCAACATAAGTAAAAAAAAAGATACAAAATATAAAAATTAAACCCAAACCACCAAAATGAAACATTTTAACATGCAAAGATCTTATCAATGTATACATTTTAAATATCTACAACTTAGTAGCATAAGAAAAAAGTCTTTCAAAGACAAGGGACAGCTACTGATGCAAAAAATATGGAGGGGTGAAAAACATCACAATAGATTCTATACGAGGTTTGATGTGCAGCTCTTCCAAAGGAACAGATGGGAAGTTGCTACTTGATAAAAGAGGGCTAAAATTACAAAAGGAGGAATCCTGCATGTCTGTAGGAGCAGATAAACATCAAACCTGCTTCAGAAAGGACTCAAAATAAAGCTCATACCTGAACTGATTGTGCAGAAGAGACAGGTTATTAACTTTTACAGAAGGTCGAGTTTGGAATGAAAGAAGAGCAGAAATCCTAAACCTCCTCTGACACACTGTGGATCATCTCAATGATCTTCTTCTTTAACTTCTTCACTTTGTCTGGGGGCGTCTCATTCAGACACTCCTCTACGTACTTCAGGAACCCAGTGTGGGGTGATGGAGGCTGACTTTGGCAGAACGCCCTCATCAAGTCCAGCACCTCACTACCAGAACGCAGCAAGTCTCGGGCTACTCGCTTCCGCCCCCTACCTTCAGGGTGAGAGGATGACATGGACGGGGAGGATGGAGGTGAGGAGCGTTGGGAGTTTGAAGGAGTGGGTGAGGGAAAGGTTTCAAGGCTTTTATCTGCTTTATCCAGGCGCTGAAAACACAACTCCTCTGACTCTTCCTCACCACAGGAGTCACATAGGAACATCAGGTCCTGATAGTGTTTCCACTTTGGAAGATAAAAGTCCTCTGAGCCGCAGGTCTTGTTGGAAGTGACTGCTTTGTGCTCACGTTGGAAGATAGTCCTCAAGTTCCTGAACTTTGTCTTTATGTCTTTCACTAAAGGGCGAAGAAGTACAAGTTAATCCCATTTGTCATTTTTAGGGGTTGGAGTAGAACCTGCCCCCACATGAAGGAGGCGTTGCACAGCCAGGCTCAGACATTGCAGCGTTCCTGTTTACCTGTGAAGGGGACTGGTTCTCTATCTGACAGGAGGCGGCTCAACAGCTCCAGCAGACTCTGCTTGAGCTGCCTGTTCTTGTAGCTCTCAGACCTGTGGTTCCAAAGAGAGCTGTGCTCTGGACAGAAGAGCAGAGGAACAAAAACACGGTTAGGACAGAAAAACTGGCGTTCTTCTAGAGTCATTCCTCAGCATGTTCTCTAAAGCTGTGAGAACACTGAGGAATGACCTGAACCTGATGTAGACATGGTTGCCAAACACAACCTCCGTATTCTTTATTAACCCACTTGAGCATCATGAGCTAAATGAGTTCAAAACCAGGTTTTGTCAACGGATAAAAGGTGATTATGAAAAGCAAGCCGAGGTCACTGACCAGAGTAAAATAATATGAGTTGCTGGACTTTGGTGTCGCTCCAGTGGCAGCGCGAGTCGACACTCAGCCGGCTGTCGGAGCAACATGAACGTGGCGTGGACACCTGCCGAGTGCGAGCACGTCCTGGTGTTTGACACGAGGCTTTACTGGTGTCTGAGGATGCAGGGTGGAAGAGCTGCTGAGCAGCGCTGCAGCTTGTTCTCGTGTCATTGGAGGGAGTGTACGACCTGCTCAACCTGTTGGGTCGGGTGTAGCTGGACGAGTGGTTTCCCATCACAGAGGAAATGGTTAGGCTTTCTGGCTCCATGTTCTCGTCCTCCACTGGTCTCAGGACCTGCTCTTCCTCCAGTCTCTCATCTTCATCGCAGGACTCACAGAGAAAAAGCAGCTGCTGATAGTGCTTCCATTTGGACAGGTGCAGTTTGTCCGACGTCCTGCTGGCCTGGACAGACTTGTACTCTCGGTTGAAAACCGTCCGCAGGTTTTTGAACTTGCACTTTATGTCGTCAACTGCAGAAAACACAAACACACCAGCGCGTAAACGTGGGATTCACATTCGCTACTTCTGCATCTGAAATCTGTCACGTCTCCTCAGAACGGATCTGGAGGATTTGTGCCTGATTCATGCTGAACGACTGTCCTGATACGCAGGACTGTCCTCTGTCCTTGCTACCTGAGAAGGTCATGGTGGCGTCGGACAGCTGACTGCTCAGAACCTCCAGCAGTCTCAGTCTGAGCTGGCGGTTGCTGTGGTTCTCAGACTTCTTGTTCCACAGACAGCAGTGTTCTGCAGTGACACACAACATTCCCATCAACCACAGACAGTTCTGTCCCTGTGAGGACGGATACTCATCTTACTTGGTGTTTCGCTTCTTACCAGAGTAGAACGCTATCAGAGCTCGCTCCCTCTCCTCAGTCCAACAGCATTTCACCATGTCGTTAGGGACAGCAGGGGAGGCCCTCAGACTTGATGGACATTTTGGTCCTGGGACAGTAAGGGTGGACTTTGACTCAATGTCATTGCAACCAACTGCTTGAGGAAGTCAAAATAGCATTTCTGCCTCTACCAAGAGTCCACCACATCCTGAAAGAGACAAAGGTCCTCGGTGTGAGGAAAGAGTCTCCACAACATGATCCTCATTGGAAATCATTTCCTCCATATGCGAGGGACATTTCAGACAATTCCAATATAAACCGTCCCAGACGCATCGGGATTGTGGACCCCAAAGACAGTTTACTGTGAAGATACTGTCATAAACAGCTTTTTTCATGTCAGACTTGTGTAATAAACACTACAGTATCTGTAACAATAAACTAATAAACACTGTTACAATAATAATTCATTACACACACGAGATATTTTTTCAGGACCTTTGTTTAAAGGTTAATAAAGCATTAGCACTAAATGAATCAGACTAGTTACTTTGAGGGGCTTGTGCAGTTTAATTTGATTGCAATTAATTGTTCAGCTTGTCGAACACTTGTCAAGTGTCAAGTTGTTGACTTATATGGTTGAACTTAAAAGGTTTGTTTCCAGCTTTAGCCAACAAAGTCAACTGTTTTACTCACAAACACCGTAAACTTGACAGCTGCTGGTCGCCATTGTTGTGGTCATCCGACACCACACCTTCGTAAAGGGGCGACTTTCATGGAACGATTATCGTTGCTTACTGGAAGTTTAAACTCACGCTGACAAGACTTCCCGTGTGTCCTCCGAACCTCAGGCCAGATCCGCCCTGGTCACCGGTGTGAGGTCGACCGGAGCCTCCAGCGTGTTTTCTTGTTGCCATCCGTCCCGTTTCAGAGCTGCCGCGTCACGTGACCGACGAGGCGCGTTCTGATTGGTTGAGCAACAAAGCCCAAAGAGGTCGCTGGAGACCGGAATTAATATCAATAACACATAAAATAGAGTCAATAATTGACTTGATAAATTAATTTAGAGCACTTTTAGAGCATTTCCCCCTTCTTGACAGAAATTTTTCAACTTATTAAATAAAAAATATAAACATATTGGCTTTAAATAAAGTAAAAGGTTCTTTGCACACACAAAAATACCCAACATCCTTTAAATATCAGGTTTTCTGTTTTAATTCTTCACCAACCAACACCTGGCTCATACAGTTCCAGACGAGACTAGTATTTACAGTCATTTTCCTCACATGTACAGATAGCCAGTCCAAAGATATTATTTACATTATTTCTATTGGGCCTCGGGAGGTGACTTCAATCAAGGAAATGCTCACAGTCAGATTAGCATCCTCTTTATGATCCATTAATATATCTAGACACCAAAATGGAAAAAAAAACTAGATGAGTTTGACTGCAAGTGGCATGTCCAGACCCTGTCCTCAAGGGTGTGGTCCAGTCGGGTTTTCTATCCTACCAGGCTGAAAAGTTGTCTAGCTGGAACGATAGAAAGCCCGGCTGGACCGCACCCTTGAGGGCCGGGTCTGAACAGCCCTGCTGGAAAAGAAAGAGAAAGCCTGAGAAAAGACTCAGAGTTATTTTCCTTGACAGTGTTTCTGTTGTTCACATTTCCTTTCTATGTGAGTAGGATGACAAAAGTCTTAATTCTATGTGTAAAAGCAGAGGGTATGTTTGATTAATCAGAGAACTGCAGATCTGTAAAGCCAGATTTAGCACCTTTTATATAAGAACACTGAAGAGTTACAACTTTCCAAATATAATCAATATATTTTAAAAAATTACAAGGCAGCTGCAAGTGTTCATGTGCCAGAGGAGAGACGCACACATCTCTACTGGAGACTGGGATGGACAGAAGAGTTCAGAGCATGAGTTCACATCATTTTTCAAATTAAATACTAAAAATGGACTCTCCCACACCATAGTTCACCCACAACACAGACGTATATACAGACGTGTTGCCAGGATATTGGAGTGCATGTAAATATACCCAGAACACCCAGGAGCCCAAGCTGATCCTACACAACGTTATATACAGACCATTACATCATTCACATCTACATTTACATTTCAAGGTATTAACTGTGTGCACAATGTTGCAAATGTATCATGTTATTCTGGTTTATCTCTAAAGTCTGTCTAAAGCTTTTGTAAAGTCCCTTTAACTCAGAGGGCTATCAAAGCTGAGACACTGCATGACCTCCAGCTAAAAGTGGCTCAGCAAAATATTCTACACATTTATTTCATAAGGAGGAAATAAAATCCCCCCCACATTCTCTGTCTGACAGAAGACTGTGTGTGTGCGTGTGTGTGTGTAGAAGGGCTGATTATGTTACAAACTGGCCTGGACCTCTATGAACTGTGACGTAAAGGTGTGAAAGGACCAGTTATTGTTACTGATACAGTCAAATATGATTCCCAGCAGCTGCTCACTCATAAACTGACTCTGATATAAAACAAAAAGAAAAAAACTCGATAAAAAGTGGTACAGCCAAGTTGTATCAATTAAAAACATTTGAGGTAGACTAATAAACAGGAACATCAAATGATAATTGGATCCACTGTTTGGTTGTTACTGAGGATATAATAACTATATTTTGGCCTGTATAGTTTCTCTGGATAAAAGTTCACAAATTTAACGTTTCACTCTTTCCAAGGCGACACATCTGTCAGCTCCTCACACATTCTCAGCTCACAGATGGACGGTAACAATACTACACACAGTTAGAAACAGAAAACGTAACAAAAATGTTATAAATCACTATAGATCCTCCGGCTGAAGAACAACCACCAACAATAAATCACAGCATGGAAAAAAAATTGCAAATTCCAAATAAAACAGCAAAGGTAAAAATACCTTTTCTGACTGCATGAAAACAATCAACTTCAAGCATATTGATGAACAAGATCACTGCAGAAGCCTCCTTCATGTAATAACCAACCTGAACATTCTGTTATAAACCGTTTGTCGATCCCACCAAGCTTCCATTTAAATGGTGTTGGCTCGGATTCCTTTGCTCTCAAAGAACAAATAAACCACCTGTTAGTCTATTGCTGCTCTTCCTTCACCTCATATGCAAGTACCCCCACAAACAGGCCTGGTGGCCTTCAGGGCCAGGAACCACAATCTTCTGATAATAAAAGCACAATTAAGCCCACTGAGCAGCAAAGAAAACATGTTGCTGGTTTTTTAAACTCCACAGTCTTATAAATTAGCAATCAAAGCAGCTTCCACTCAAACAATACTGTCCTGCAGGAGCGGCTCAAAGTCCTCATGGTTTGCAGTGGGAGGACTTTCTTCATCGCTGCCTGGGAGAGGTGTGTTGATGTGCACGCCGGCCAGCGCTGACATGGACTCTTTGCCATCCGTGTGGGACTTCTCACTGAGGGACAACTGGGAGGAAGAGGAGGAGCAGGAGGGCTTCTCTGGAATGAAAACAGCCACCAGGAAGGCCACGACCACGGTGCAGGCCCCCAGGAGGAAGGGTGGGCCAGGGATGAGCGCTCGCTATGTGGGGCACAGAGAGAGAAACATATCTTAAAGGTTCCATTCTTCATCTTCAGCGCAAAAAATGTTCTATTTTAACAAGTAAACACGGAAATAAATGCAATAGATCCCACGGTGGATGAAGAAAAGTAAGATTTTAATTTTGAAAATGGACTTGGTAGCAGAGAAAGTCTGAAAATAACATTAAAAGCAGCAGGTACTGGACTGCACATGTGCGGAGGGTTGAGCTAACGTGTGCTCAGCTGCAGCTGGTACCTCAGTGGGGCTCTGCAGAGGCAACGGGTCGATGTTGAAGTCCCCCTGGATGGGGTCCATGGCGTTGAGCTCCACATTAAAGAGAAAAAAGACAAATCCGTAGAGAGCTGGACCCAGGCCGTTGCACAGTCCTCTGATGCCTGTGATCATCCCCTGGACAACACCTGGAGGTCACAATAACAGTCACATTACTGCTGCTGACATGGACTAAATGCTGTCTGCAGATATATTTAACCTGCCAGCACAGCTCTGAGCTTCTTCTTTCTCCACTCAATACTGGGACTATTAATGTTCATGACAAAAAAAGGATTTTATTTATTCTCATTTCTCAAATGTCAAACCTTCTCTTACAAAATCCAGCGCATACGGTCAAAAGCACAACACATGTAGTTAATTTTTAATAGTCTGAAAGCTAGACAAATTGAAGACAAATTGTAGTAAACATGGCCTAGTTGTTGGTCCCAGACAGACTGGTCAGAGTATGTCAGAACCTGCTGATCAACTGGGATTTATGAATGGTCCAAAAAAAGGAAATATCCGGGGAACAGCGGTTGAAAACGCTTTGTTGGTGTGAGAGATCAGAGGGGACTGGGCAGACTGGTTCGGATGGTAGAAAGGCAGCAGTAACTCAAATAGTCACTGGTAACAACCGAGGAATGAAGAACACCAGCTTTGAATAACAACACACAACCACAGAGGCCCCAACAGAGGACATAGGTGAGAGCAGAGACGGAGAGTCACCTTGTTTATCAGGATCAGCAGACTGGGACACCAGAGCAGAGACAGCTGGGAAGGTGATGGAGGACATCGCTGCTACAGCACCAGCTGCCCACATCATCCTGTTAACACACACACACACACACACACACACACAAACACGCACAGACACACACACACACACAGGGAGTGAGTGCAAAAACAATTCACATTTATTACATTACATCACATTTATTCACTATCATTTACATGTGGCAGGGAAAATAACGACACATATGCAATAAAATAGGACAATCTAACTTTTCACAGTACACAAACTACAGACATACACACACACACAGATCTCACCATGGCTCGGAGCCGAAGCCGTACCAGGCCAGCTGAAGAATCTGGAAGCCCAATCCCAGCAGAACAGTATTTTTATTACCCAGAGTCCTCATCAGCAGAGTGAGGAGGAGTGTCTGAGGAAAGAGAGACGGGGGATTGATTCAGATCTCATTCAATTCTTCTTTGTAGTCAGAAATCTCTGCAATCAATTTCCAGTGATACCAAAACTAGCAAAAGAGACAAGGTACCCACAAGATGAGCAAACCAATGTTAAAGAACACTGAGGATGGAGCAGGAAGTGGAGCATTATGAGAGTGTTAAAGAGTGTCGGCCTGTTTTACCTGTGCTACGATAGACAGGATGCCCACCACTCCAATAAAAATGGCCAAGGTGGTTGAGGAGAAATGAATGACCTAGAGAAACATGCAGAAATCATTATGATTGTCACGGAGGTAAGTTACAACGCTCTGAGGAAGCAGCATCACTTCCACACGCCTCGCTATTAAAGTGTGTGTGAGGTTACATCACTGCTAGGAAACCAGAACAGTAAGTGAATCATTGTTACTGAGTACAGAAAGGCTTCTTCAGGCCACCATGTGCGTCACCTGTCTCAGGTAGAGGAAGAAGCTGGAGTACTGGCCAGCCTCCGGCAGGTAGGATAAGAACACGGTGATACAGATGAGCAGGACTGTTGGGTCTTGACCAACCTTCCTCAGAGACTGGAATAGAAAGAAGCTCATTTTCACTCGCTGTGACAGCGTCGCTGTTTGCCAGCGAGATGTACCAACTCACAGCAAACGGGTCAGCCTGCTCCCAGGATATGGGCGCGCCCCAGGTGTTCAGCCTCATCTTATCAGGCAGAGATTCGGGCACAGCCAGCAGAATGAAGCAGATGTCAGCCAGAGCGATCAGAGTAGCCAGCAGAACCACCAGATTGTCTCCGTACCAGGCTGACAGGTAGGCACCAATGGCCGGACTGGTTACCAGACTGGCTGCAAACGTCGCCGATACCTGGTGGAGCCACAGACAACCAAAGGTCCCGTAAATGCAAGACATCCCCTCGTTAAACACACAACTGTTGGGCTTTAATGTACAAACGTGATATAAGAATTTACCAAATCTATCAATGATGTGATGGTGCAGCAAATATCTGGATAAGCTTTTAAAGCCGTGAGTCCCAGCTAATTCCAGGTCTTTGCACAATCAAAACCACTTTCAACAGCCCAAACAAAGCCGACAGCGTGTTCCCTCTGAGATGATGAGTGCAGTCCTGCTGAGCCCATCGGCCCTGTACCGTCTGTCCTGGTTCTCTTTTCTTCAAGCTGTTCCTGCTTTAAAGTTTTCACAAAGTGTCCTGTTGGGAAAACTCAAGTGTCTTCCAGACATTTGAAAGGCTGCACATTTGGGAAATGTCTCCTTTTAGTCAAGTGACTGATCGCCTTGGCAACAGATGTGTTAGTTGTACATCTCTACTGAGTTCAGGGGGGGTCTGCCTGAGCCCCATCTGAACAGAGAACCTGATCTGCACTGTTATTATGTAGTTTTATGTTATTATACATCGGATTAGTTGTTAATTATTCATTGGTGTTCTGAAAAGTGGCCTTAATACACCAAGCACCACATGTACACATCACATCACATCGCATCCATCACATCACATCACATCACATCACTTTCAGGCTGGGTGGCTCTGTATTGGACTTGGACCTCAGTAAAAACTCAGTAAAACTTGTTTTCAACCATATCCAGTCGTCTTGTGTCTGCATTTGGGGTCTCGATTCATGTCTGCAGTTCGTAACAAATTGTGCTGTTTTTGTGTTTAAAACCTAGAAACTGTTTAAGGAAAGACATCTTATTTTATGAGACTATTTTTCAAACTTTAGTCTCAATGATCAATACCTTATATTTGGCTTTCAGGACCATGATAAATATGTTCTAATGATTAAATTTTACTGTTTTATAGTAGATCTCACACTGTAAATTTCCTAACAGAAAAATGAGTTATTTAAATCAGTTTAAAGAGTATAATTGGTATTGATTAAGGATTGTTTGCTCCACCTGAACTTATTTATCTATTTTCTTTTATTATTATTTACTGTGGTCAAGTTTGTTTCCTCTTTTACTTTTATTTCAGATGATGTCATGAAAATATTGAGGGTCAGATCAGGAAAGCAACCATTTTGAGAAGCACAGGTCCAAACAGGGTGCTTACCAGTCCGTAGGCTGTGCTCCTCTCCCGTTCATCAGTCACATCAGCAACATAGGCGAAGATGACGGAGAAGGTGACCGAGAATGCTCCAGACATGGAGATCATGGCAAAGTACCACCTGATGGGTAACATTAGACACAACAATGAATAAAGGAGCAGCTGGTGTCGTCTAGAAGCTCTCAAATATGGAGATACGCTCTACATCAGTCCTGAAATGTTCCAACATGTTCGGCTATGTAGGAGGTAAATCTACAGTGTGATCTGTAGGAGAGTCTCCTGCTGCACCAGGACCTTCATTAGACTTCAGTAACAATGACCGCTACTGACAGTCCCCCCTTATAATCCAGCTCACGCAACAGAGCTTATTTAAGATAAACCATCCAGGAGGAAACGGGTCCACCGCCTGGTGGTCTGTGGTCCAGGTGCACTCTTCGGAACACTGTTGGAACTCTTTATTCTAGTTAACTTTGCTCCCCATGTTCTGTTTTGGTGGTGATAGAAGTGTGGCAGGTTATTACTGAAGTTATAACATGTCTGAGCAAGAGCAGTGAATATTACCAGGGGCTGAGCCTCATCAGTGGGATGGGTGCACAAGTGAAGAAGACAGTCACCAAGAGGAAGGACCGTCTCCCCCACACGTCTGACAGAGCACCGATCAGGGGAGCAGACATGAATGACAGCAGGCCCTTGACATGAAGAGGTGAGTCAGCGTCCACAATTTAACAAGCGTCTCAGTGACACCCAGTACTGTTTCAGCAGGGTTAAAGGCCTGCGCCTGGAGGCATTGCTATGGCAACTGAACTGATCATCTGAAGTGGAGGAGGTCTGTCCTCTACCTCAACTCAGCGGTGAGAAGGCTGTGTGTTCTGGTTCTCACTCTCACTGCGTAACAAAATACAAACTTCTGACTGGAAAGTAGCTTTATGACAACTTGGGGTATTTACAAGCAGGAACAGAAACAGGACGTTGAGGATGTGAGAACACACAGTTAGCTCAACTGTCAGAGAGTTCAGGTTGTCTTTGTTACTTCATCAACTACAAGAGTAAAAATTCTGTGTTTTCATCTGAAATCACATCTATTCACTCACTTACGGTATTTAAACGTTAGATTCCGACAATGCTGGGAAAATGATGGAAACCAAAAAACAACAACCTCATTCTGTTTTTGAGTCTGTGGCACAAATAATATGGCTCTTAGAGCTCTTTATATGATATCAGTGACATGTTTTAACAATTATATTATGCTTTTTAAAGAAAAGCATAAAATAAGCCCTCCCTATTGATGAGAATGTTGACAGACAGACAGACAAACAGACAGACGGACGGTAAAGGTTGGTGAAAACAAGAATCAGTTCTTACCTTCACACCCTGGATGAGTCCATTCATCAGGAAGGTGTGTTGGGGGAACGTTTCATGTAAAACCTTAGCAGAGAAAGAGATGAGAGATTTCAGCTTTACTGAGCTGGACAGAAAATGGACCTTCCTGTTTGTTCTTAATGTTATCACAGCTGGGTCGCTGCAGATGGAGGAACATGAGAAGATACACCTTCTGCAGGAGATTCTGGAAATAAAGTCTTTGTTTCATGCTGTTTGTGTCCACGGTTATGACTCGATAATTCAAATCAAAACAAAACTCATTTTTAAAATGCTTCTCTCTCATCTCAGCCTCCCTGAATTGAGAAGAACCACTGCCCATTAGACCAAGAGGCCAAACACCGGTGTTACAACCAGGGTCGTGTCGGGACGAGGACTGAAAACCAGTGGGTCGTTAACGTGCGAGGTGAGAGAAGAGTCTGGTTTGATGAGGGGAGTGTTACCGTTACTGTTACTCACAGTCAGCATTGGTGTGGTGAGCAAACCCCAGGCAAAGAACTCCAGGAAGATCACCACCACTGCATGATACACACTGGGCCTGCCGATGCCCTGCTGGAGCTGCAACACACATAAACACACACATACACGGTTTGATAGATATATTTAGATAAAAGGCATCATTGTTCAGAGGACAGCGAGCCCACTGACACAGATCCACAGGATTAAAGTGGTGCTGCGGACTCCTTTCTATCTTTAGCCCGAATGATAATGATGAGCTCCTCTTTTTAGCTCATCTCCTATCAAAGTAACACAGCAGTAAAACTAAAACACAAGATCAGGAGCAGCAAACAAACACTGCTGCATTTTAAACATGCTTGCTCTTGATCCAAAGCTGCTGCAACAGAGGCGATTCATCCAGTGACTCCTCTCCTGATCCCATTTCTCCCTCCAGCAGTTGTTTCTGCAGTGCTGGCAAATGAGGGGATTTACAAGACGTCTCACAGCTCAGAGCCACTCAACCCTCAGACGTATATTAAACTACATTAAGTAAAAATTGCAGGAGCGTAAGCAGCTGCTGACCTGCCTACTATATCTTAAACAGTCACAATGTTCCAGGAATTCTAATAGGACATTAACAACAAGCCAAATGTCAGCAGTGCAGTTGGAACCCTGCGGGAAACATTGAACACAGCAGTAGTTGTGTGTGTGTAGATTTATTTGGTCTCAAGATCAAACATGTTTGACAATCATCTGCATGAAGGTGAAGGAGGTGAAGAAGCCCAGTGGACCCAGGGAGAGAAGAACAAGCACCGTAGAACAGAGCCTGGGGGGCCTCCATGAGTGTGAGGAGCAAAGGGGGAAACTTCTGTCTGACAGACAGGACCAATCGGTCCAAGGCTCCATTTAAGGTCAGAAACGGGATCCAAACAGGATCACTGTGGTCTAAAAGGATGAGGATGATGAAGATGTTCAGGACAACCCCTCCGAGCCTCAGAAAGTGAATCAAAATGCTCAGTATAAACTTCTTATTTGCCTTCTTTCATTAACAAGTGGACACATGGGATCTCTTCCAGCTGCTCGGAGGTTTGTCTGGTTTATCCCAGTGAGGTGGGCGCTAAACCTCCACCATTCTGTCATCCTCGACGACATCCCTGGGTGTTACCGGTGCTTTGTACATCGTTTGTAATTTTATTCACCTCTCAGTTATCTGCTGTGGTGTTCCAGGTCTTTCAGGACCCTTGAGGCTGTTTGATCTTAATAACTCATTGCTTATTTCTGACTGCATTTAGTGTCCCCCTCCCGATGAATAATGACCTTATTCACTAACACACTTCTGTAGCTTTAGTCAAAATGCTGGAACATAACAGTCAAACCCCAAAAATCCAAATTCAGGCTTTTTTTTTTTTAAACTGCTTTATCTCTATTGTAACAACACAGGAGAAGTTCAAAACAGCCCGTAAAAATACTTTCCCATACTTGCCCATAAATTAAATACTTTAATTTCATTCTGAGTCTGTGAATAATGCAGTGAATGCTCTCAGAATGCTGGTCTACTTGTGGTTCCCAGAGTTTCTAGGAGTAGAATGGGGGCCAAGCATTTAGCTACCAGGCCCCCCTGCTATGGAACCAGCTCCCTGTCCAGGTACGGGAGGCTGACTCCATCGCTACTTTTAAGATCAGACTTAAAACCTACCTCTTTGAAAAAGCTTATTGTTACTAATTCTGCAGTTCCAGTTACTATCATAGACAGACAAATTACCATACTTAGGGGGTCGTCTAATCATTAGGTCACATCTTAGCTGTGCTGTTATAGGCCAAGGCTGCCGGGGTCCAGAAACATGATCACCTGACAGGCCTCTGTCACCCCACTGGGTCATGGTTTCCTCTCCTCTCCTCTCCTCTCCTCTCCTCTCCTCTCCTCTCCTCTCCTCTCCTCTCCTCTCCTCCCCTCTACCTGTCTCTCCTCCTTCTCCTCTCTCTCTACCCAGCCTCCCATCAGCAGGAGGGTCCCCCTACATGAGCCTGGTCCTGCTCAAGGTTTCTTCCTGTTAAAGGGGAGTTTTTCCTTGCCACTGTTGCTTGTCTGGGGTCAGGCCCTGGGATTCTGGAAAGCGCCTTGAAACAATTTTGATTGTATAAGACGCTATATAAATAAAGATTGATTTGATTTGATTTGATGATTGGTATTCTTAGGTGGTAAATGTTATATTTTATTGAAGACAAATGTAGACCAACATCCTGGTGCCTTCACTGCCCCCATTTTTTGTAAACATTTGTCACATTTTACTTAGTTATTATTACACTGTGAGCAGATTTGTTTAGAAGAATAGTTTTATAATATAAAGCTCATTACTAGGCAGCTCATCGGGGCTTCATTTAATGGCTTCACCAGGTAAACACGTGTCAGCCGTCTTTATTTGTGCTATTTTATACTGGAAGATATTTGATATGATCTATTTTTACTTTGAACATGTAAGTGCAAATAAACACATTTATTTAATTGTTTCTTGCAGGTGATACACAGGTTCCAAAATGAGCAGAAAGAGGTAAATACTCATATGATCCAATTACTGATTAGATTTGGTTACTGGATGTTGTTGTTGCAAGAAAATAAACGTTTTTGCTCCCTGTTGCACATACAGGTGATGTTTAAAACCGCCTCTGTAAAATAAACTGTAGATTTAAATGTAGAAGCGAAATAAAGGGTTAGAAATCTTAATCGGTCGGTGGTTGGATGTTAAAATGGACGCTGACGGGGGCTCTGCAGGCTGGATCCGCTGTTATGTAACAGATAATGGATCCATTTTGACCACACCACCACCACCACCATCATCATCAACACACCGAGCCAGGCTGTCTGAGGCCACATCCGAGTCCCACAACGCACATCTACAGCCATTTTGGACGAGAGCAGCTCTGTCCAGGCTCATTTTGGCTTCGACCCCCCGCTGGGCAAATGAATGGTGCCATTTCTGATCGGTTCAGAGCCAAACATGTCCACTGTGTCCACACCACCCGCTCTATAAACGCCTTAGACGACATTTATGTCAACGCTTATCATGATTAATACAGATTTATATGAAGTAAAATGGCGGACTGGGTACCCACCGCTGCTCCGTCCCTCATAACGAACTTCTTCACCAGCACCACCCGGCCGGGGGCCACTGGCTGCTCCCCCGGCATCTCCTCACACCTGCCGCGCGACACGAAGCATCCATGCTGCATAGATGAGCACGGTTCTCCCGGAGCTTCCAGGATGATTCCTTATGTTGTCCTGAAAAAGCTGAGTGGAATTGAAGCCGACTAAGAACAACTAAAACCCTCTTTCATGAACGAAATCGTTGTGCCACAGAAATCCGTCGTCATGTCAGCACGAAGGTCCACGGCTCGTCTGGAACACCATCAAGCTGGAGGGAACCATCGAAGCTCTTCCGATTCGCCATACCTGTCAAAATAAAAGCACAAGCTAAACCGTTACACAACACTCAAACACGCACAGTGGTTTGATGATAACTTTAAAAAAACAAACATATTCTTTAAGTCAGTAGTTTCTTGTATTCCTGTTTTATATTATGGCTTTTCAGAGTGGAAAACCATAAAAATAGTAGAAGAAAAGAAACTCAACTACAATTAAAGGTACATTTGGGACATGGAAACCCCTGAGCTACTAAACTAGTCCAACTTTTTAATAATACTGTTTCATTCTGAGTCTTTGTTTGTTGTTATCTTCTTCTGCAAATAGTAGAAATAAAATCAAAACATGATTAATGGTTTTGGCTTCACTTGTCTCCTCTCCTCTCCCATCCTCCTCTCCTCCCCTCTCCCCCTCTTCTCCTCTCCTGTGCTCCCCTCTCCTCTCCCCCTCCCACCCTCCTCTCCTCCCCTCTCCTCCCGTCCTCTCCTCCCCCCTTCTCCCCTCTCCGCCCACCCTCTCTCCTCCTCTCCCTCTCTTCTCCTCTCCCTCCTCTCCCCTTCTACCATCGCCTCTTCTCCTCCTCCTTTGGCCTCCTCTTCTCTCCTGCGCTCCTCTCTCCTCTGCCCTTTCCTCCCCTCTGGTATCCAAAATCGTTTTTATTTTGTGTAGACAACGAATCAAACCAAACAAAAGTCTGTCTTTATTTGATTTCCTCTTGTTCCTTTCGTTATTACGTAAATAGTTTGACTAAACGTATTTAAATCTCCGCTGACGCACCAATTATTCTGATTAAAGGAAATGGATCTAGCACAATCATAGCCACTTTAGATTAGACCGAATTCTACTTCCTCTTCTGCATAATGACAATTCGACAAAGTGTTTTTTCAGAGCTAAACTGGGTCTGTCCCAGTCTGAGACAACTGTCTGTACTGGCTGTTGTTTGTTTGTCTAGAGAGAAATTGTCGCTCGCGTTTAGCTTTTGCGATCACTTGTTTCCAAGCGTCAAAACAAAAATGTAGAAATTAAAGTATTACCTTCACATTAAAAGAATCACAACACATCAATCGATACAAAAATCGAATATCTTTCTAGATTATACGTGTATATAATAAGTTGCTATGACAAAGACTGAAATCAAATCTATAATCAGTTAGGCGAAGGCAGAAATTGTCAATTTATCATCATGTGTTTATTTTGAAAATAAACATTAAATTGAAAACGATGCGGTAAAAGCGACGAACTTTACATCCCGAGTAGCTCACGTGTCAGAGGCTGTGGTTGTGACTGCATGTGCGCGTCCTTGTGTGTTCAAAAGGGTAATGACGAGGATGGGAAAACGTGAGCATCCTTGTTTCAGACCGAGACCGAGAATAATATAATATAATATAATATAATATAATATAATATAATATAATATAATATAATATAATATAATATAATATAATATAATATAATATAATATAATAATGGGCATGTATATATTATGTTTAATGCTTAATATGACTATATTATTAGTAGTAGTATTAGTAGAAGCAATTGTAGTAATAGTATCAGTAGTGGTGGTAGTACATTCAAACATAGACAAAATGATTCAAGCTCTCTTGAAATGTATCTAGATAAAGCTTTCTTACCTAAACAACAACCACTCATCCATCTTCTAGCCACTTTTCCCTTGCAGTGCACCTTGCAATGATGATTTTTTTTTTGAAGCCTTAGAAGTGCAATCTGTTTTTTCACTGAAGGTTTATGATTGTTGCTGTTTTACACAATGGAGGTGGGAACAGTTACGTGAAGGCATCCCTGTCAGTGTTGTGGTTCTGTTTTTGGTTGTCACTCAGACTTCTCACCTCCCTCTCTACCCGCAGGAGCGGCATTTAGGGGCGGGCCGATCTCTGAGAGCATTGAGCTTCTGGCACACCTACAGCGCGTTCTGCCTAAATTGGCCGCCTACTTAAGCTCTCCCCTCTTTGTCTCCGGCACCTAGCTCCAGCTCACAGAGCTCTCCAGCCCTTGTCTCACGTTAACCCTTATTCTCCAGCCCAGTAAGTTTTGTCAGTGCCTTGTCACTGTTTTCAGTTGTATTTTTTCCTCGATGGTTTTTCCCATTTGGTGGTGATTTTTAGTTTGTTTTTCTGTTGCTACTTTCCTAGAGTTTTTTTTGTTGTTACTTCATTCGGAGAACTGTCTCTCCTTGCATTGTTTTTTGGCAATAAAGAACCTTTTGTTTTACACTCGGCATCTGGGTCCTGGCCTCCTTAACTCGAACGTAATAGTCAGCTCCTGACAGCTCTCCCAGCATGGCTGGGAAAGAGAGGCGTGACGGAAAAAGCTTTGAGTAAATACATTGATAGTCTTAGAAGTAACACGTTGCTGTATATGCTCAGGCCACTCCCTCCATCTCTAATGGTCCTGCACCACCAGGATTCAACCCACCTACCAGCCATTACCAGCCCAACTAGCCAGCTCCACTAGCTAGCCTGCCTGAGATCCTGCCCATCTGGTGGAGGAGACAATGCAGCTGGGTGGTGAAACACCGCTGCAGGATCCAGGCGAGTGACTCTACTGTGGCTCATCAGTGTGACTGGGGACACTGGTAAAGCTAACCTGTCCTGCAGGACTTGTTTTCAGGCGCTGGTATTGGTCTGGTGGGAAGTCGGTGTACTTCCCCTATTAGCCCTCATGGAGTTAGGCCTGTGGCCAATTTGCTTGATCATGCAGTGGCTATGGAGGCAGGAATCCAGCAGGAGCAGCTTGGGTCGCTGATAAAAGTCTTTGCCCTGGTTGCCTGATGGCTCAGTTAACAAATACGACTACACCTTGAATATCACTATTATTAGACTGTCAGATTGAACATAATTTCTGCTTCCCACCTCTTTTTCTGTGCCACCCCTGGTTAAAACCACAACCTGCATCTAAATTGCAATAAAATGTTGGGAATATGGAATATGTTTGCTTGTCGGCTGCCCAATCTCCAGTAGGTCCTGCCAAAGACTTCTCTTTTCACCATGATCGCTCTCTAAGGTACCGCTTACATAACTTGATCTCAGTGATCAGTAAAAAACAAACGTGTCCTTGCATCACCCCAAAGATTGTGGCATCAACCTGCTAGCAGCCAAAAATCTATCCTCGCCTTTATTGTTAGTTTATTATCCAGGAGAGTGGCGCAATTGGTCACCACCATCATCGAAAATCCCCTCCCCGTGTCCGCTCACTAGCTTTCCGAGGAGCTTAGGCGTGTGTTCGATCACCCGGTCCAGAGCAGTGAGATTAAACTTTTTTCTCTGCAGTAGGGGGTAACATTTGCGGCTGATTATCCGATCTGATATATCGAACAGCTGTTTGAACGATGCTGCCCTCCAGGTGGTTACCATATATTAAAGGCCTGGAAGAGAAACTAAAGAATGAGCTAGCAGCCCTAGATGAGACCCCATATTTGGAGACATTAATGGCCCTTACCGTATGTTTGAAAACCGTCTCAGAGAGAGATGGAGGAAGAGGGTCAGGTCAAGTCATGCTGTTTCTCCAATGATCCCGGCCAGGTCAAGTGGTCCTGTGATTGACCCAACTGTGCCAAGTCCAGTTGCACCTCTGTCAGTCGTTGCAGCTGAAACCATGCAGCTGGGATGAAGCAGATTCTCCCATTCTGAGAGACACAGGTGGCTAACTGCAAAGGTCTGCCTATACTGCAGACAACCAGGCCATTTCATTGCCCAGGGCGGCCAAAAGACTAAGCTCACCAGCAGATTCAGGAGAACTGGTGAGCAGAGCTTCTTTCGGTTTCACACCCACCCATTTGACAATACCTGGTTCTCTCCTCTGGTCTGATGACTCACATCTTTGTCCTTTTTTTTTTTTGATTCAGGTGCAGATGACAGTTTCATCGACCAGGACCTAGCCACGCAGGGCACCATCCCCGCTGAGGATCTGTCTGAGCCTAAGACCATCCATGATTTAAACGGAGAGATCCTCGCCAAGGTAGCTCATCAAACTGCATCCTTAAACCTCATAATCTCTGGTAACCACAGGGAACAGATCCAACTTTTTCCTCATTTCTGCATCCTCCTCTGGTGTCCTTCATTCGCCCTGGTTAGCTTGCCATAACCCGCAGTTTGATTGGTTTGACACAAGGCTTACTAGTAGGAGTGTTTCCTATCACACTAACTGTCCCTGCTCTACGCTCTCTCCTTCGCCGGTCAATCCAGATCCACTTCTGGTGGCTCCAGACCTTTCCATTGTGCCTGCCAAATATCACATTTTAGGCGAGGTTTTTATCAAACAGCATGCTCTCTCTCTGCTACCACATCAATACCCTGTATAGATTACCAATCCCTAAATGGCATCACTGTCAAGAAACAAGTACCCGTTACCCTTCTTCTATGCTCTTTTTGGTCCACTCCACAGGTTTTTGAGTGGTCCCACGAGGCTGATGCAGCATTCGATCGCTTGAAAGCTCTGAAAGCTCTGTTGTCCTCCGCTCCTGTCCTGTCTCATGCAGACCCCAGCCAGCAGTTTGTGGTCGAAGTGGTTGCTTCAAACATTGTAAAATTTTAATTAATTAATTAATTTTCTGACTCCACCGATTTCCTAACGATATTGTATCTGTCCAAGGACCTCAATTCAAATCTCAGGTCTGGAGAGCTTTCCGTGTGTCACTCTGAGTCCCTCTTGTCCAGGTATCATCTGCAGTCAAAGGGTCAAGTCAAGAGGGCTAATCAAAGTTTGGAGAGTGTCCTCACATGTGTGGTTGCCCAAAAGCCAGTGTCCTGGAGTTCATTTCTGCCCTAGGTAGAGTATGCCCATAATTTGTTGGTTTCTGCTGCCACTGGAATGTCAACCTTCATGGGCTCTCTGGGTCTGGGGTATTAACCAACACAGTTTGAGTTCAAGGAAGACAAAGTGGTGGTGCCCTCTGTGCAGGCCAACCTGTGCCATTGCAGAAGCGTGTGGAGACAGTTCCGTACCGCCATTTTGCGTTCCTGTCTACAGACACAGAAACAAGCCAACCACCGTCCTTTGTCGTAGAGGTGGTCCCAACTACACAGTTAGACTTATTTTTGACGTCCATCGGTGTGGACGCAGTCTCCAGTTCCTGGTCGGCTGGGAGGGGTACAGTCCGGAGGAGCAGTCATGGATTCCCTAATGTTATATCTTGGATGACAGTCTCCTCAGTGACTTTTACCTGGCCCATCCCGACAAGCCTGGTAGGGCATCTAGAGGTGTGCATTGAGGGGGAAGTACTGTCATGCCATGGCCCTAGGTTAGGGTTAGAGTTAGGGGTGCCCTCCATTCGAACCTCCTCCTTTCCCTTGCTCATTTACAATGACTGTACTTAGTTTCAGGCTTTCTAGTTTAGACACACAGCCCAAATGGAAATAAAGTTTTGCTTTTTCAACTGAAAATGCTGTGTAAGTGGAGCTTACCTGGTGATGTTAGAATGTGCAGTTTGCATTCGTATTTTTGTGACACATTTGTGTCACTCTCCCACTCTCACTCCTGCAGGTCATGTTTTGGCTGTTGGTGTGACTTGAATGTACATGAACCCTTTTTCTTTTACTTTACCACTTTTATTCTGTTATTTGTTTATCTTGGGTGTATGAGTCGCATGAAGAAGTCTCAGGTCTTAGGTGGGTTTTCTTTGATTTGGTTCCTACCACCCTCCTGGAATGGCATCCACTTGCTGACGTCCTTAAACTTATAAGACATCTATAGGCTGTGATGTTGACATGAACCATGATGAAGCATTTGGATGCCACAAATAAAATCATACCTAAAAAAAAAAAAAAAAAAAAAACTGAGGAAAACCAATTCAAAGACAGGCCCACCTTTGTTCCTCCAAAACATTCTCTCCACAGCTTCACTTCTCTTCTAGTGACACACTAGGTCTTCTTTAGACTATCTATGACAGGTTTACCCCAGCAGATTTGCATGCTATTTCTTCCACTGTGTTAGCAACAAAATGAAAGATTTGTACCTACGGCTTGATCCAACAGTCCAAGACACTGCCTAAGACGCCTGCCTGTAGTGTAGCTGGCTGTGAAGATAGAATTTCACATTTTCTTGCACTTCCTATTTATTTTCTCAGTCTTTTCCAAACTTTTGTTTTTGCACTTGTCTGGGTAGCATCACAGGTGTATCTTAGCAACACTGACAGCCCATTCCACTGGTTGAAAGATCCGAATTCTTGTGGGTAGAAGCTCTTTCCTGACAGGTGGAGTCAACAGTCAGCACTGCCCCATTTACTCATAATCAAAATCGTCCAAGATGAATTTTCAGAAATATGGAAAATTATTGGTAGATTTAGTGTTGACGTGTGTGACAGACATGTGTATTAGAAATGTATGGAAATATAGAACAAAAAAACTTTCCATATTTCTTTGTAGAGGATCTTTTAGACATGTTCAGCCACAACATTTTTATAGGCATCAAGCAACTTGTATGTGCATATATGTTCTTTTGTGTACCAGCTATGTTTATCTTTAAGGTGAATATCTGGCCACTTGCCAATATCATCTATCCAGTCTTCTATAGAAGCCTGGTCAGGCTGATTATCACTCCCAGTCAGTACTAATTTATTTAAGTACTGTTTGCAGTCCTTCCTCAACAAAAAAGTGATTCACAATTATTCATGGGTATACATGGTCTTCTATTTCTGGCTATCATATTCTCTGACCCCAATCTGCTAAGCTTGGAACGTCTACATGCAGCAGCAACTCTGGCTACACCTGTAAGGTGTTCAGGTAACATCACTAAACTACACTAACACAAGGGGCATTTGGGTTACTCAAGAAAATAACCTGGATTACATCTGATTTTCTTGGATCCACCTGCCTCATCTCGTTACCTTTTTTTCCCCCAGCTTAAGACAGTCCAGCCTCACCCGTACTGTGCACCAGCCTCCTTCAGACCCAGACTTAAACCCCCACTGCACGTTGAGTTCAGCTTTTTGGCATTTGTTCCTACATATGTGGCACACGTACATAGCTTTAATCACCTTTTTATATATCATTTCCATATGATCCTGTAAATTCATCTTTATTTAGCACGATCACTTGCCCTGCTCCTTTCCTGCTGCATCCCTGGCTGACTCTGTAATTTTGACTGTTTAAATGCTTGATGTTCCCCTTAAGGTCTGGGTTTCAAGTTCTGGTTGGTTTCCTCCTTCATTTCCCTCATAATTTTCCACCTATTTCATGATCTGGTGAAGATCTCTCTATCCTTTATAACACACTGCATACAGACCTTTAATTATTTCAGTTATTGTTATACAATGTTGATGTGAAAGAGAACTTTTCAGCACCTCTTTCTTTTTTAGATCTATTTTTTATTAAATAATTACATATATAATTATTAAGTTGGGCGTCTGTTCTCATAAAAAACACCTCTGGGCAACAGTTTGTTTGAAACGTTGCTGGGCAACAGCGTAGCCTAACCCCTGTAAGCTGAGACACAGCTGCGACAGCAGTTGGACGATGCCGCAGCCGTACAGTAGCTCCCTTAAAGAGTGAAAAACAATAAAAACCCAGAAGACTGAGACAAATCATAACAGGTAGGTTCACCATGTTGTTGCCTTTCTTTTGTGTTTCTGCGCATGCATGTGAGTGTGTGAGTATATACATGCACACATATACACATCCTTGTACTTCTATCTTTGTGAGGACATTCATAGACGCAACACATTCCTGAGCTCCATAACCATCCCAAGTAACCCCTAATCCTGATCCTGAACAAACACCTAAATGGGATCTCAAACTTAAAACCAGGTCTCAACCCTCAAACAGCCCTTTGAGAGCCAAAATTTCCTCACGTCCTAAAAATGATCTCACATTGCAAGTAGAATGCAGATTTTGGCACTCAAGTGCAAGAACACACACACACTGCACTGCACTGCAAGGTGCTTTCAGTCAGCAGGATCTGCCTGTTCCCTGTTCAGCTAACCCTGTCACACACTCACACTCTCCTGTGTTTGATTGTTGAATATATAGTTGTAAATTTATATTTGTAGTTGTTAATCAATCCTGTGGATTGGCTTTATAATAGAATGAAATGTAAGTTTGTGGTTGTTTATATTGTTATTGTAGTTTTTGACTGTCTTAATAGAAATTATCTGATATGGTATAACAGGACAAACACTTTCTCTCTTTCTGTATCTGAGAATGTTTGGAATTTACTCAAGTTCACTTGAAAGTGTTAAAGACCTTTCAAATGGAAATGTGAACCTGTGAGCTTCCCACAGCCACTGTGACATCACAGGAAGTTGGTTGTTCCTGGGAACATACGCTGTGCTATCTTCATATCCTGTGAAAATATAGACTTAAATAACTTTGGAAATAATTTTTGTTGTGCATAAAGTTTTGTACCATCAGAATTTGCAGAAACCAAAGCAACATCAACCTATATATATATATAGGATCTACTTCCTGTTTGTGTATGCATGGTTTTGTGTGTGTGAAGAGGATGGCACTAGCTAGTGGACACTGGCTGGAGAAGGAGATGAGGGGAGCTGCTCCAAGTCCCAGGTGGGTCATATTTTCACGCTGTAACAAACAGATGGTGCATGCAGTCATTCAGCAGTGTCGAGTGTGTATGAGGTGTGTATTTGTGTCTTTGGTAACTTGTTGTTAAATGCAGATGGTTCTTCTTGAACAGACATGGTCATGCCTTAGCGTTGGCAGGAAATGTGGCCTTTCTCTTTGGAGGAGCCTCCACCTTCAACCACAAGGTCCATTTTGTGCAAAGGTTAAGTTAACATCACCCCAACATTATCTGCTTATTTTCTTCTTGTGTGTTCAGGAGGACAACCCTGTTTATCACAATGACTTCCACATGCTAACAGGTACAAACCACCTAAGAGCATAGGAAGATAGCAAAAATGGAGGGATCTTAAAGAAAAGTTTAGAAGAAGCTTTGGTTACGCTGGTGAAACCCATTTAGATATTTTCTTTGAAGAACAATTTGAAAACTATTTTACATTGTTAACCAATCTGTGGAGAACAGCTTTAAATGGAATGTTGACTTAAAAGAGAAACAAAAACAATTGTGATGTTGGTAGTTTCTCCAGATGACGTGACGTGGGAGGAAATTCCTCAGAATGGGTACGTTCCCTCAGCCAGAGAAGGACACAGTCTATGGTAATAACAACACACTTAGTTAACAACAATGAAGAGGAACTATTCTGACCATCACAAGTGTAGCATGTGATTAGATCGAACCAATAGTAACACTTCAGTTTTGTGTTGTGGTATGGCCACTGAGGGTTTCTGACGTGTAGTTGTGTTCTCTGCTTTTGGCCTTCTGCGTTTGTTAATATCCACATTTGAATTAATATGAGGGTACGGTGGGGTAAAAAAGAGAAAGTGGAACAGGTATAAGAGCAAAGACAACCAGTAGTCCCAGTGCTGAGGCCATCTCCTAAGACTAAAGTGGCGCTTTCCTAAAGACGTCTACGAGAGGATGTCAATCAATCTACCCTATTTGTGTACTCTTAAAGGGTTCCTGACGTTAGTTCCACCCTGGAGTGTGATTTTGTCTTGTCTTTTTTAAAGTGTGGTGAAAGGTAAGCTCTATCTGTTTGGAGGAACGTCTGATCCCAGAGCTTCCGAGTGTCTTCCTGGAGTCTACAGCTTTGACATAGGTGAGGATGTTGTTGAAGTTGTTTTTGCTGCTCTGCCATGACAGTTCTGATTGCCTACAGTGTCTCTGATCTGGGAATGCTTGGCTGTCAGGGGTGTGGCCCTCACAACCCTCAGACACAGCTCCGCTGTCGTGGGAGACAACATCTATGTGTACGGAGGCCTTCTGAAAGGGAATCCTACCAATGATCTCATGGTGTTCAACACAGGTATTGAACATCCTACCTTAGAATCAATTACATGTTCTTCTCTAAAGAGCAGTGTGTGTGTTCTGTGTGTGGCTATGACTTATTTTGCTTTCTATTTCAGTGGCTCTGAACTGGACACCAGTTAAAACTGGCGGATGGCTGCCACCCGCTCTGTAAGAGACAATATGGTCCATATGCCATTGCTACACTGTAGGTCATTAAAATGTCTCAATTAGAGCCTTCCTGATGCAGTGGCTCCAGTACCATCAGTAGTGTTTTAAACTGGTAGCTCTCTGCCAGCATCGACTCTGCTGATGTGTGTGTGTATCTTGATGGGGTGGAATTTAGACACGCTGGCTCAATGTGAAGCACAACCAAATGCTGATACCTCATTTGTGTGTTGCTTTTCCTGCAGATTTGAAGATTAAAAATTGGTCACAAGTTCAGAAGGGTTCAATATGAATGGATATAGGAGTTACCAGAGGACACATACGTCCATCTCTTTGGTCTCTGGATACCATCATTAATGTTTGTGGCATTAAGGTTTTTGTGTTTTTGCAGGTCAGATCATAGTTTTGCTCTGGTTGGAGAGCAGCTTTTCATGTTTGGAGGTTATGAGGAAAATGGAGACTTCTGCAGAGACCTCCATGTTCTCAACAGCGGTAATCCAGATCCCCATTCAGACTTTAATCTATGAAGCACAAAGTCACATGAAACCTAACCATCAGGATTTGATTTTGATAAATGACTGTGTCTAAATGTAAGATCAGATCTGATTAGAGTCCCTGTCTGGATTATTCAGAGACTTTGGTGTGGCAGAAATGGGAGGTGAAGGGAGAAGCACCCTCAGCCTGCAGAAGTCAAACGCTGACGGCACATCATGATAAAGTACACACACACACACACACACACACACACACACACACACACACACACACACACACACACACACACACACAGGCAGTGTTATTTTCCCCGTACATTCTATAGTCTAAATGGATTAAATGAAAAATGAAACACTTAAATAATTCCTGAAATATGAAAGAAATGATGATCTGACTATATTGGGCAGCAGTATGATAGAAATGATCACACAAGAACCACTGTGTGAAAATTGTGGGTTAGGAGAAAGGCCATCATAGTGTGTACAAAATGTACATTAATACATAAAAAGTCAGTGATTTAGTCTGGATTTAGTCAAAACTGAAACCTGAGGAAGCTGCAGTGGTAAAAAAGGAATTGTTTTCTCCATCTGTCAGAGGCTGATGATGGGATGGTGATGGGATGGTGATGGTCTGGTGATGGAATGGTGATGGGCTGGTGATGGTGTGGTGATGGGCTCCAGGTGTTGTTCGTTGTCTCCAGGTTTGCCTCGTGGGCACAAACACAAACTCTATTCTATTGCCCTGGGACCGCCTGAGGCAGGCCAGCAAGACTGAGAATTCTCATCGTTCTTTTCACAGAGCCGCAGCCAGATGCTTCCTGCACTGTGGCTTTTCGAGAAGCATGTTTCTTGTAATCTCGTTGTGATCGATGAGGGAGGCTTGGTAGTCTACTTAACCTCATCACTTTGCTTCTGCCTTTCAAGGACAGAAGGATGAATGTAAAAGAGGGGATCCTCAGCTCCTTTCTCCAGAGTCAGTGATGGTCCTTCTCCACCTCTTCTGAGTCTGAGCATTCATGGGCAGTACGTCGCTGTCTGGGATGCATCCTGTTATCACAACCTAAAGCTCTGTGATAATGCTGCATTTGGAGCTTGGCAGAACAGCTTCTTCAGTGCAACCTGTTGAAAGTCACCCCTCGCTTCTTGCTTTTGTCTGGTGTAGGGGTGTGCCTCTCCTTCTCGACTCTTCCCATCTGCAGCTCCTGGTAACTACTAGGGTTAGGGATAGGGTTAGGTTCAGGCTGGGTCTCCAAATGGGAACTGTATTCTAGACCATCAAGGTCAAGCAAAAGCATAACTCGGGCATCAAATCAGGCTGGTTCTCTGGAATTGGACTTTATTGAATTTCTTCCAATGTTCAATGACCAAACCAAAGTATCATGTAAAAGACAAAACAGCACTAAAATAGAACAATGCCAGACTAAGAGAGAGAGAAAGTTAGTTCTGATATTAATGTTCTGATAAATCATATAGTTAATTATCCAACACAAATGTATATTTAGCTCTCTACATTATACTGTTACTCTAATGAACATGAATATTGGCACCTGAAAGAAAACGTTTTTATAGCAGCAAGTTACGTATATGAAGGAAATTCTCCAACTTCTTCACCTTTTTCTTCTCATCACTTTTTTCAGACTTTCAGAACCGGCTATTGTGTCACCATTGTGGTGTAAATTGGTGTAACTGGCTGTTACTGAAATCTGCCACTTACATCTTCTTTAGTGACAGAAATGAAGTTACCTAAAATTAGGAGGAATCTAAAAGGGCTATAAACTGAATGTGACTGAAGGTATTTCAGTCCTGCATGCTCCTCTTCACCTTCTTCATGTTCCTTTGGAGGATATCTACCTTTTTGGGGGCAAACGCACTACTAACGATGGAACGCTAATGTCTTCCAATGAACTGCATAAACTCAGCATTGGTAAGTGATGCACTGTGTATTAAATGACAGCTACAGTTAGGACTTATTAAACGGACTTCACCCATTTCACATCCTATTTTTCCAGCTAAGATGAAATGGAAGGTTCCTCTCTACATCGGAGTTCCTCCAGCTCATCGCCACGGACACACTGCCTTCATTTTCCACAGCCATGTATGTAAAGAACTTAATCTCACTTCGTTGTTGTCATCAAGTCTTGTATATCACTCATATCCTCGTGTGTGTGTGTGTGTGTGTGTGTGTGTGTGTTGATGGCAGCTGTTTGTATTTGGGGGCAAGAATGAGGAGCAGGAGTTTAACGACCTGAAGGTGATGAAACTCATTAACCCTTCAGAGAGACAACCAGGTACACGTTGGCTTCACAGCATAAGAGGAGTTTGTAGCGCCCTCAGCTGTCCTCATTGGCTGCAACATATTTGATGAATGAGTGTTTCCATCTTGTGAAATTTAGATAAATTGATTCTGAGTCGCTCAGCAGCTGATGCTGACACTGATACCTGCGGAGACATTGAAAGGTTACTTTAGTACTGGGATTCTGTAAAGCGCCTCGATGCAATTTTAGATTTTTTTGAGACACTATGAAGAAATAATGATGAATTGAATTAGCTTCTTAAAATAACTGTTAATAAAGTTGTTATAGAAAGATAAAATCCCACTAAAAAGTGATTTTTAAAAAAAATCTGCACAGTGATGAAGGAGATTCTGTCAGAGTTTGGCCTGCGGGGAGTCAGCCACAGGTTGTTTTCTACTCTACACCTGTGTTTCTGTTTTTCTGCTCTGTGTATGCGTGCATGTGTGTGTGTGTGTGTGTGTGTGTGTGTGGTTTCAGTCTTGTGTCACGCTCTATTTGAGTCTCAACTCTCAGGTTGAACATCTTAGCCTCATTCTGCTTCTAACTGTTAACAGCTTCACTCCCACAAAGGTTCCCAACATCCGCTATGAGCTGAGCCAGTCTCCTCCGTTCAGCCAGTCCAGTGCCACAGTCATGAGTACACAGGTGAAACACATTCACTTTCACAGTGCACAGATCACCCTTTAGGGCCTCCGACGGTTAGGCACTGGTATCAGCTCTCCTTGCAGGAGGGACAGAAGGCTTTGATGAACAGAACATTGCTTGGTTCTCCCTCCTGGTTGCGTAGGAGCACTGAGGATCCTTAGAACGCTTCTTTGCAGTAATTCACCCATTACTGATTCCCAGATGGATACAGGCCGCCACAGAGTGCCTGGCCAGGCAGCAGCTGCAGCACCAGACGTGCACTTATGTTCTTTCTGTGGTCCGTGCAGGAAGTGTTCCACATATTCGTGTATGTGTTCCTCTTCTGGAAAAGAGACAGTCACAATCTAATGAGGCATGTGGGAATATACGCAGACTGTAAACAGGTTACTAAATGAATGCCACCCAGATGAGTGGGGGAATAAATGGTCTAGTAGCTCCAGGATAGAGCTGGTGCAGCCTGTGGTGATGCTGCCAAATCATTAAATGCTTAAATTCATCCAAACATAGTTGGTTTAGCTGAGCCGTTGACCCTCAACAGTGAATAAAGTGATGGCACCACGTGCTGATAAACTTTGTTCTGACGGATTCTTCTTTGAGCTCCTTATTCTCACCGGTAGACAGAGACTCGCCTACAGACACTTTTCAAAAGCAAGAACTGAGACTCTAGTTTCCAGGAATGTTGTTTAAGCCTTCCTGGTATAATTCCCAACCATTTTTTGCACGCTAACGCTAACCTGCTTTTGCTAATTGAATCCATTTAACTGTTAAAAAGAAACAAAAAAACCCTTTCCACCTGAAGAAAATAGGAAGCCACAATAGTGCAAGCAGACCCGCTGACACCCCCCATGTTCCTGCAGGTTTCTGGCAGCAGAGACTTTGTCGCAGTTCGGGATGAAGCCTTGAAAATGATCCACTCAGCCTTCAATCTGCTGGACCAAGAGTTTCAGAATCTGGACGGGTGCATATTTATCTATATTTCACATGGACTTGAATTCAATCTGGAATAGATGCTATTGTTCATATGAGATCCAGCCGACTCTACATGTTCGTACCAGGTTTTTATTGAACTTCTAAGGACTTTTTTATCTTCTTTTCATCTTTTCAGCCAGAAGGCTGAGCTGGCTAAAGCTACTGCTGCTTTACAAAGAGAACGAGAAGCTCAAGAAGCTCACAAACAACAACAGAAACAGGTTTTTAGGGAACAAAACAAAACATCTAAAGAGAGCAAAGAGCTTAGAATAATGTATATATACATGGATCTAAAGATGCTCAAGAGGAAGAGAAAATAAAATACGAATAGATGAATAAAGCCACATTTGCTACAGTCTAAAACAGAATCCAAACACCTGAAGCATTTTACGTTTGTGTTTCAGGAGCTGCAGGAAATGATAGAAAAACATCGCTCTAAAAATGAGGCATGGCTCCGTGCAAGAGCAGAGGAGAACGACCGTGAGAGGAGGGAGCTCTGCAGCCTCAGAGTCAGTAAACATGTGACTTCAGCTTTTTTCCATTTCCTGCACAGCTGTTATGTGTGGCTGCAGCGCCGCGATGCCTTTTTCCTCAGGAGGAGGTGCTGCAGCAGCAGGAGAGACTGAAGGAAGAGCAACGTGGGATCCAGCAACGTAGCAAACACCTTCTGTCCATCATGCAGCAGTTCAAAGGGCTGTGAGGAACCTTCACATCTGGCTCAACCAACATCCAGGCTGAGCTGCAACTGAGGAGCAGCTGCTGCCTGCCCAGCCTAAAGCTGTCAGACACACACACAGACACACACACACACACAGAGTGAGGTATTTAATGTTGTTTATGTTGGTTTAATAAACATTTTAGATGTGTTAAATGTTGCACCAACATCTTTTTCTCTGTTTTCTCAGAATAATTCAGACTGCACCAATCTTTTATGTGCTTAACTGATTTGGATCCCGTGTTGGTCCTGATGGTTTCCTTCAGTGCTCTCTCTGCCGTGCGCAAACACACGGACACCCACAGAGTGTTTGTTATTTACTGATTGGAAATGAAATGATTGCATCATGATGCCCATTAGTATAAACACAATTCATGCTGGCACAGTAAGTCGCTCCAACATGGACGACTAATGAGCACGATCGTGTTCACGTCCACTGGTAAGGGGGCAAGTTGAAAAGTTCAGCCTCTCAGGAACAGATGAGAAACATGAGTTTCAGGCTGGTGCCACTTCTCAATCATGCAGGTGGTGTTAGCTCTGCCCAGGGCCAACGTGACCTCTGTGATCCTGTTTGAATAAGGGAGGAGAAAGTGGAATAGAGATCCAGTAACACTGAAAGGTTTATTTTTAGCCACATTTGACAAATTTGGTGTTTGTTGTTTACTATATCAACTTGGGAGGCTTTATAACCTAATTCATTACATACTGCTCCTGTGCCCCCCCCCCCCCCCCCCCTTCCAACCGAGGATAGAGGTAAAAAGATGTTTCAATCTGCATCTGCATGTTTTTGCCAGGAAAATGCTCCAACAGGATCACTGATGCAGAAAGAGCAGAGACGAATGTGTGCACATAAAGTACTTGTAGGACAACGACACCTTCATAAACTCTGTGAATTGATAGAATTCCTCGTCGGTCTGTCGCGTTGAACAGCAGCGATGTTCTCAATTACGCAAAGAAAAAAACTGCGTAATGCGCCAAACGTGTCCTTGTATTTCCTCTTGGCTGCACTATTTGGCAGCGAGGGGTGGGGAGGGAGCGTTAGAAATGCCAAGTTCCCATATGCGTGACCGGAAGTGACTTTACAACACAAAATAAGAGCATGGCTCGAGAAAAACCTTATTGCATTGTTTAGAGAGGCTCCTACAGCCTAAATGATAATGATTAAATAATTAATTAGGGATGTGAATTATTTACAGCTAGTATGTGAATGTCAGATGTTAAAGCGGGTGTGGATGTCTTGGACTGGCAGCAGTGTCAACTTTCTATGTCAATATTGCGTCTTACTTGCATCGAATATGAAGACATCACTGTGATGTTTGTCCATCCATCCATCCATCCATCCATCCATCCATCCATCCATCCATCCATCCATCCATCCATCCATCCATCCATCCATCCATCCATCCATCCATCCATCCATCCATCCATCCATCCATCTATCTTTTGGGGAACAAGAGGCCTACTGGAGGGAGGGGGACAATCTAGTGTCATGGTTTCACTATGAAAGCGGACAAGACAAAGGAGATGATAGTAGACATGAGGAACAAGAGGAGACCTCACACACCATGGTTCCCAATGGTGAGCAACTTCACCCTTCCTGAAGAGCTTAAGGAGTGTTGATGTGTTTTACCGGACAGGGAAACACATACCGTTTATTACCGTTTCACCATAAATGATCGTTTCACTGTAACTTCACCGTACAAGGCAAAATGCTTCCTTCTGTCTTTATATCTGCACACGCAGTATTCACTCGTTAAAGTCAACCTTCAACTTTAGCGCGATTATTATGAAAGGGTTACACCGGAAGCTCCCCTTTTAATCGCATTCATCTTGACTTTCCACGGTGAGATGGCTTTGGAGTCGCTGCTGGTTCCTGACAAGTCGAAAGGAGCTCTGTGGACAGACAGCGGGAGGCGAGAGAATCCACCACGCTTCCTTTCGACCCGCCTTTAACAGAGTGACAACGGTAAGACAGATTCAAACGAGCACGCCTGTCCTGGCTGGTTCATCGGGCTGCAGGTAAACAACCCACACTGAGCGCTCGTTTTGACTCTGGCGTTCTCCCGCCGACGGTTGTTCTGGCGGGGGAGGGGCGGGGGGAAGCAGCAGACAGCCAGAGACCGAACCCAGTCTGCTGCTGTCTGCGGTTTTCTGTCCCTTCCTGTGCCGCGATGCGGGACAGTGCGGCCGTTGTCCTCCTGTTTGGACCCTCTGTGGGCCCGGTTCCCACCTGATTTGGGTCTGTAAATAATAGTGCAATAGCGAACAACATGGCTGACGCTGGCCCTGCAGAACCAGATTGTTCGCCTGTGTGCATGCGCGCGCGCGCGTCCAGATGATGACTGTACCGTGAATTTAAACCCTTGTCACTCATTGACATGGGTAAAATTAGTTTCTTTAATCACATTAGTGAAAGCTGTCACCATTGTCACACGAGGGCAGCAGAAAGACTGATCACAACTGTATCTGCTGTTGCTTCATCAAAGAGGGACAGAAAGTACCTGCAAACCAACAGAACATTCAGTCTCCGGTCCGGTCTCCCAGGCTGACCTGAGTGCTGATTCTGGGCTGTGTCTTGTCAGCCTCCCTCTGGATCATTAATGCGGAGGCTGAGCCTCATGTGCTGTCTGTCTGTGATTGGTAGTGACGGTGCGACTGTAGTTTTAGCGTGGTGCCTCCATCTTCCTCCTAGGAGCACAACTGTGACAGGCAGATGTGTGAGTTCTGCTCTGGTTCTACTGGTGGACAGCAGACAACAATAGTCCTTATTTATGGTGTTGGGTGTTGCATTTCACCCAAATTGTGCAGCATTACTCTCCTCACAGTGTTTCAAGTGATCACCATGGTTACGCATAGTCATTACCAAGGTGTAGCGTTCCATCTTCTGCAGTGTGGTCATATGATGATTCTGCATGCCCAAACCAGGAAGTGAGTTGAGCGAGGAGCTACGATCCATGTCTCTGGGCTGGCGTGCTCCAGGTTCCTATTGATGTGTTCATTGTCTGTAGCACTTTTCAGACATCTTTAAATGTTCCTCTTGAAAACATCCACCACCAGATGCAGCTGTTGCACCTCTGAGTTGGTATGGTGGCGGTTTGAAAACAGACACCATCAGGTTGTCCATGTAGAGCAGGTCTGTTCTTCTCAGACTATTTAAGCAGAGCTCTGTGTAAAAGGCACAAAACCATCTGGTGGGAGCTGCTGGACCGTAGAACCAACATATTACAGAACCTTCTTTGGATTAGAGATCGTTCCTTGTTCCTCCACCAGAACGTCTCATTTGCAAACCTCTTTGTTCTGGTTCAACCGTGTAGTCTCATTTTCTCAAAATTCTGGGCAATGCCCCGTCTTGATGTAATCCAGATGTTTTAGGCAGTAGAACAGGAAGCGTCGGCCTGATTTTTCAGGTCCTTCCAGAGTGGCTGTAAATAATATGGTGGTTCAGTCCTTTATTCTGAGCAGATCTCCAAGTTGGAAGGATGAAGGTCTCTTTTTTTACGGTCAAATCATAAGCAGCTTTCAGCTGCAAACATCCTTTGTGTTTCTGGGACTTCTGGGTCCTCGTCACTTTAAGGAACTTAGAACAGACACATTGTTCAGTGGGTGTGTGTGCCGGTGTCTGAGTGTGTGTGTGTATGTGTGTGTGGGGGCGGTGTTGATCAGGAACCAGCCACTCAACATCCAGGAGTCGGTGTTCCTTTTGCCAGTCACAGTTCTCAGCATATGATCAGTGTTCTCTGTCGAGTGCTTCCAGTCCAGCAATGTTGTTGTTATTCATCTGTTTTGTTACATTGTCATTATTGATTAACTTTCAAACCTCAAACTTTGTTTCTTCCGGAGAGCATTGACTCATTCGTATCGTTTCATTTTCTGCCGCTTATCCGGATCCGGGTCGCGGGGGCAGCGGACGAAACTCATTTCAGCCGCTTGTATCCGCGATCTCGTTCTTTCGGTCATCACCTGTCTGGGCATCCCTCCTGATGGCCATAGGTGAGGACTGGGACGTAGATCGACCGGTAAATCGAGAGCTTTGCCTCCCGGCTCAGCTCCTTCTTCACCACAACGGATCGGTTATGCGCCCGCATCACTGCTGACGCCGCTCCGATCCGCCTGTCGATCTCACGTTCCATCCTGCCCTCACTCGAGAACAAGATCCCGAGATACTTGAACTCCTCCACCTGGGGCAGGACCTCCTCCCAAACCCGGAGAAGGCACTCTACCTTTTTCCGAGCGAGGACCATGGACTCTGACTTGGAGGTGCTGATCCGCATCCATGCTGCTTCACACTTGGTCGCGAACCATCCCAGCATTTGTTGGAGGTCCCTGTTCGATGGCGCCAGAAGAACTATGTCATCCGCAAAAAGCAGCGACGAGATCTTCCGTCCACCGAACTCGACACCCTCCACTCCCCGGCTGCGCCTAGAAATTCTGTCCATAAAAGTTATGAACAGAACCGGTGACAAAGGGCAGCCCTGGCGGAGTCCAACCCTCACTGGGAACGAGTCCGACTTACAACCGGCTATCCGGACCAAACTCCTGCTCCTTTGGTACAGGGACTGGATGGCCCTTATCAAGGGACCTTCCACCCCATACACCCGGAGCACCCCCCACAGGATGCTCCTGGGGACCTGGTCATAAGTCTTTTCCAAGTCCATAAAGCACGGTCTGCCAGTCCAAGGGCACTGCCCCCGATGTCCACGCAATGTTCAAATCAAATCAAATTAATCTTTATTTATATAGCGTCTTATACAATCAAAATTGTTTCAAGGCGCTTTCCAGAATCCCAGGGCCTAACCCCAGACAAGCAACAGTGGCAAGGAAAAACTCCCCTTTAACAGGAAGAAACCTTGAGCAGGACCAGGCTCATGTAGGGGGACCCTCCTGCTGATGGCCGGCTGGGTAAAGAGAGAGGAGAGGAGAGGAGAGCAAGAGGAGAGGAGAGGGAGAGGAGAGAAGAGGGAGGGGAGAGGGAGGGGAGAGGGAGAGGAGAGGAGAGATGCAGTGTTGCAGAGGCGTGTCAACCAGGACAGCCCTACAACATCCAGTGCCTTAAGATATCCCGGGCGGATCTCATCCGCTCCCGGAGCTCCGCCGCCGGACAGCTGTTTCACTACCTCGGCAACTTCTGCTCTGAAAATTGGATGGTCCACCTCCTGGTCATCCGACTCTGTTCCACCTTGAGGATACGTGTTGATAGGATTGAGGAGCTCCTGGAAGTATTCCTTCCACTGCCAGATAATTGCCCCAGGAGACGTCAGCAGCTCCCCACGCGCACCTAACACGGTGTGGGCGAGTTGCCGCCTGCCGCCCCTTAGGCGCCGGACAGTTTGCCAGAATCTTCTCGGAGCAGACCGAAAGTCTTCCTCCATAGCCTCACCGAACTCCTCCCATGCCCGAGTTTTTGCCTCCACGACTGTCGCGGCCGCAACTCGCTTAGCCAACCTGTACCGGTCAGCTGCTTCCGGAGACCCACAGACCAGCCATGACCTGTAGGCCTCTTTCTTCAGCTTGACGACTCCCCTCACCTCTGGTGTCCACCATCGGGTACGGGGATTACCGCCACGACCAGCACCAGCGGCCTTGCAGCCACAGCTCGCGACAGCCGCCTTGACAATGGTGGACCGGACATGGCCCATTCAGACTCAATGTCCCCTACCGCCCTCGGAACACGATCAAAGCTCTGTTGGAGGTGGGAGTTGAAGACCAGCCTGACGGGTTCCTCCACCAAGCGTTCCCAACAGACCCTCACTAAGCGTTTGGGCCTGCCAGGTCCTCGCGGTGGCTTCCCCCGCCCACCTGATCCAACTCACCACCAGGTAGTGATCAGTTGACAGCTCTGCTCCTCTTTTCACCCGAGTGTCCAAAACATATGGCCGCAGATCAGCTGACACGACTATAAAGTCAATCATTGACCTACGGCCCAGGCTGTCATGGTGCCAAGAGCACCGATGAACAACCTTATGTTCGAACATGGTGTTGGTTCTGGCCAAACTGCGACTAGCACAGAAGTCTAATAACTGAACACCACTCTGGTTCTGATTGGGCAGACCGTTCCTCCCAATCACGCCTTTCCAGATCACGCTGTCGTTGCCCACGTGAGCGTTGAAGTCTCCCAGCAGCACGATGGAGTCCCCAGTTGGGACACTGTCCAGCGTCCGTCTTAGATCCTCCAAAAAGGGAGGGTACTCTGAACTATTGTTTGGTGCATACGCACAAACAACCGTCAGAACCCGTTTCCCGACCCGAAGGCGCAGGGAAGCAACCCTTTTGCTCGACCGCGAGAACCCCAACATCGAACTAGAGAGTCTGGGGACAAGCAAAAAGCCCACCCACATTCTCCATCTCTCACCCTGAGCTCACCGGTAACGCTCAACCTCCCCCACAAGCTCCAGCTCTTTCCCCGCCAGTGAGGTTGACGTTCCATGTTCCAAAAGCCAATTTCCATAACCGAGGATCGGACCACCAAGTCCCCCACCTTGGTCCGCCGCCCAATCCACACTGCACCGGACCCTTCATGCTCCTCCTGCGGGTGGTGGGTCAACTGGAGACGGGAGTGTCCACTGTCGCGGAATTTTTATCCGTTTGGAGAAGAAAACGATTAATCTAAGTTACTGCGTAGGAGATGGTTTTAATCCAGTCAGTCGGTCAGGATACACACACGGAAGCATGCGGAGAGATCTCTACTAAATTTACACAGTTCTGATCTTATATAGTCAAAGGCCCGCCTCTGAGGCGTGGACACAGGACGTCTTCACAGCATGTGTGTGCTGCATGCACAGGACACAGGACGTCAACACAGTAGGTGCGCGCTGCATGCACAGCAGGAGTTTGGTGCCTTCACAGCATGTGTTCCAGCTGGCGCAAGAAGTTGAATGACTGAGAACGTCCCCCCCTCAGTCGTTTGACGTTGGTCTTCTTTGAACCTCAGCGCGTCTTTGTTTCCTTGTAAATGAATGAGGAACCAAACGGACTTCATCTGCTCTCCTAAATTTCCATTTCAACCCTTCCTTCTGCACTCAATTTACATTTCACAATCAAATTCCATTTCACCACATAGCTGGTTTGGGCTGGGCCCGGCCGGGCCCCATGGACGTAGGCCTGGCCACCAGGCGCTCGCCATTGAGCCCCAGCCCCAGGCCTGGCTCCAGGGTGGGGCCCCGGTAACCCTCTGGGCCGGGTACGCGGCTTCCTTTTAGATGTTCCATGATGGGTCTTGAACCATTCTTTGTCTGACCCTTCACGTAGGACCAATCTGCCTTGGGAGACCCTACCAGGGGCCCCGGACAGCATAGCTCCCAGGCTCATTAGGGTACGCAAACTCTTCCACCACGATAAGGTGATGGTTCACGGAGGAGGCATTGAGTCATGTCTCAGCAATTTCATTTTATTAGATGATGAAGATGCAGGTGTGTGACACACTTGGGGAACATCTGTAACACAGACAGCAGTTGAACATCTGAAATGGACAAGAGTAGAACACCTGTAACACAGAAAATGGCTGAACATCTATAGCACAGACAGCAGTTGAACATCTGAAATAAACAATGGTAGAACATCTGGAACACAGTCAATTGTAGAACATCTGACATAGAGACAATGGCAGTACATGTGAAACAGACAACTGTAGAACATTTGAGAAAGAGACAACGATAGAACATCTGTAACCCAGACAAGGTTGGAACATGTGAAACGGAGACAAGAGAAGAACATCTGAAACAGACAATGGTAGAACATCTGAGATAGACAACGGTAGAATATCTGACAAAGAGAAAAGAGTAGAACATCTGAAACAGACAAGAGTAGAATATTTGAAACAGCGGTAGAATATCTGGAATAGCGGTACAATATCTGAAACAGACAAGCATGGAACATCTGGAACAGTGGTAGAACATCTGGAACAGCAGTACAACATCTGGAACTGCGGTGGAATATCTGAAACAGACAAGAGTGGAACATCTGAAACAGCAGTAGAATATCTGAAACAGCAGTAGAATATCTGAAACAGCAGTAGAACATCTGAAACAGCAGTAGAACATCTGAAACAGCAGTAGAACATCTGGAACTGCGGTGGAATATCTGAAACAGACAAGAGTGGAACATCTGAAACAGCAGTAGAATATCTGAAACAGCAGTACAACATCTGAACCACAGACAAGAGTGGAAGATCTGAAACAGCAGTAGAACATCTGATCCACAGACAAGAGTAGAACATCTGAAACAACAGTAGAACATCTGAAACACAGGCAAGAGTGGAAGATCTGAAACAGCAGTCCAACATCTGGAACAGCGGTAGAACATCTGAAACAGAAGTAGAACATCTGAAACAGCAGTAGAACATCTGGAACTGCGGTGGAATATCTGAAACAGACAAGAGTGGAACATCTGAAACAGCAGTAGAATATCTGAAACAGCAGTAGAATATCTGAAACAGCAGTAGAACATCTGAAACAGCAGTAGAACATCTGGAACTGCGGTGGAATATCTGAAAAAGACAAGAGTGGAACATCTGAAACAGCAGTAGAATATCTGAAACAGCAGTACAACATCTGAACCACAGACAAGAGTGGAAGATCTGAAACAGCAGTAGAACATCTGATCCACAGACAAGAGTAGAACATCTGAAACAACAGTAGAACATCTGAAACACAGGCAAGAGTGGAAGATCTGAAACAGCAGTCCAACATCTGGAACAGCGGTAGAACATCTGAAAGAGCAGTAGAACATCTGAACCACAGACAAGAGTAGAACATCTGAACCACAGACAAGAGTAGAACATCTGAAAGAGCAGTAGAACATCTGAACCACAGACAAGAGTAGAACATCTGAAACAGCAGTAGAACATCTGAAACAGAGAAGAGTGGAACATCTCACAGAAGAGGCTGTTGTTGTCACATGTTCGGAAACACTGAAGAATGAACGCGCATGTTGGGTTAATGTTATAATTCTATTAGATGTTGTCATAGCAACTATGACAGTATTTCCTCTTGAGTCAGTAACAGAAAGTTACAGTTTCAGTTTCCATTAAAGTTCTTTAAACTGTCCTGGTGTCCCATGTAATGCAGGTTCCTCCTTTTCTGATGACAGTAACATAATGTGAGCCTAGATAATCAGTTTCCGACTGTTTTCTGACTGTTCCCTGGCTTTGTTGCGGTTTGTTGTCATCCTGTGAAGTGTAAAACTTTCTGAGATTTGTGGGGACAGTTTGTTCTCCAACCCTGACGAATGCACATCACAGGCCGCGGTACCGGCTCATGCGTTTGTGTGGGGCTGAAGAACGTTCCTTGGCTCTTCTATAATCAGTTTATATCAGGGCCTGGACTGATGCAGTGCTTTTATATCAATGATCTTAATGTTAAATTAACAAAACAATAAAAGAAGTCACCCAAAAACAAGATAGTTGTTGTGGTTGTTGTTGTTGTTGTTGTTGTGGTTGCTGAAACCTAACCACTCCTTATATCACAGGTGAGAACCAACTGGAGCTCCTGAACTCACCATTCTGCTCTACCCTTGGATGGGTGCTGGGAATCTGAGCCTGTGAGCAGCACGTCTGAAGACCACAGCCTGGTAACGTTCCTGTAATGTTCTTGATATCAGTGAAGTGAAATGTGGGATGTGTGCAGGACTGATGCAGAACCTTGTGCTGTGTGTTCTACTGGTCTTCCCTTCAGATCTGGACTGGTTTGACTCGTGACTGTGGCTGGATAGCCTGGCTGTCCCTCTGCCTCCAGATGAATGAAGAACACTCCGGGACACAGAGACGCAGCTGATGCAGGTCTGCACTTCATGTTCGTACGTGGAGCTGAGACAGCTGCATCTGCTCAATCCTCTTAGTTAATACCTGCGTAATTGACAGTAGTTTTAAACATCCGGTATTATAAAATATTGTTATGTGAAGGGAAGAGAAAAGGAGAACATTCAAAGAGCTGCAGCCATGAGGGAGCACGTTCTGCAGACATGTTCCTGTAGTGAAGATAAAGGAACTAATGGTGTTTTCCTCCTCAGAACATGCAGGGGTCTCTGCAAACATGATGAAAAAAAAGAATCCCCATAAGTGAGTAACAGGCGATGAATCTGGCCTCTGTTTCCCTAAAAAAGTGGGGTTTTAACCAAAATGTCCCTTCATGTCCTGGAAGGAAACATAAGAGCAGTTTGGGTCCAACCACCAAGGTTCTGTCTCAGCCGCGACGCAACATCGTCGGCTGCAGAATCCAACATGTTTGGAAAGAAGGAGGAGGACACGTGATCTGGAAAGGAACGGTGCTGGACCAGGTAACGGAGGAGGGAGCTCCCACCGTTTCATGACCTTCACTTTGAGTCAGTTTTCCACCTGTGTAACGGGAGGAAAGGGAGCGAGGGGTGCTTGGTTGGATTGGAGGGACGATGAGGTTCCTGCTCCCAACAACAATGCTTGTCCGGTGGAGCTGCAGGGGTGGAGCTCCTGGTAGTGTGGATGCCATGTTCTAAGCGGGACTCTCCAGCAGTGACGCACATCTGAACACACATATGTAATATTTAAAGAAAACCCGGCTATGGAGGAATTTAAGCCTTGTTAGATCCCTTTTGGGGCACAATTTTCAAGCCAGTGATAAAAACGGTAATAGATGCCTGGTATAGAGTCATTTAGAACTAATCGGTCTGCAAAGGGTTCCAGGTGGGAGGGGAACTCTGGAGAACCTCAGGAGAGAGAGGAACTCTAGAGAACCTCAGGAGGGAGGGGAACTCTGGAGAACCTCAGGAGAAAAATCACATCTCTTTACCACAGACCCACTGCCTCTCAGTTACCATGGGAACGCAGTTTCCACATTAACACCTTCCACTGTTTCCCAGTCTAGCCTCCGTGAGGATCCCGTCAGATCCCCCACTCTCATCCTCAGTTTGGGTGTGTTCGGGCTGGTAGTGAAAGGTCTCATAGCCACGGCCGTACACGTGCACACCGCTATTAGCAATGAGCAATTGTAGCTCATTCAGTTGAATTATTGTATTTGGCCTAATGTAGACTCAACCAGTTCTTACACTGTTATTAAACAGATCTAACGAGGCTTAAATGCCTTCAGAGTCTGGGTTCCCTTTAAAAAGGCCAGGCCAGGATAATCCTGTAATAATTGATTTATTAATGACTGTTTCTCCACCAGGTGCCCGTGAACCCGTCTCTCTATCTGATAAAGTACGATGGTTTCGACTGTGTTTATGGTCTGGAGCTTCATAAAGATGAGCGGGTTCAGGGGCTGGAGGTGCTTCCGGACAGACTGGGTAAGGAACCTGGATTACAAACTCTCAACAAGGTGGAGAATAAAACTCATAAAAATCTCATTTCTGCATTACACATTACAGTTTGGCTGTTTCTAGATGTGCGTTGTAATGTGGGACCTTCTTGTTAATGTGTGTTAACATTTGTGGTAAACTACTACTACGCTCCTGTGTTGACCTGTTAATTGTTGTCCTTAAGATGTAGCAGTGTTTATTCCAGCAGGACAAAGATCAAAGCATAAACGACCTTAATTGACTTTCATTTCCGTAGCGAAATCGCGCCTAACAGACGTCAACCTCGCAGACACCATGATAGGGAAAGCAGTGGAGCACATGTTTGAGACGGAGGAGGGCCCGAAAGAGGAATGGAGGGGCATGGTGCTGGCTCGGGCCCCCATCATGACCACCTGGTTTTATATAACCTATGAGAAAGACCCCGTCCTCTACATGTACCAGCTGCTGGATGACTACAAAGAGGGAGACCTGCGCATCATGCCGGACTCAAGTGAGTACTGGCAGCAGAATTAGGAACGAGGTGATTTTAACGAGGAATCTAAACCAAATTCACCTCCAACTATATCGGTCCTGAAGGTTTGGATCCTATTGGACCAGCTGCTATGACTTAGATTCCCTAAATGTTAGAACGAGAGTAAGTTCTCTGAGTTATTAGCCTGCATTCACTCGTTCATACTGACGTTCATCCTTTATTGGTGGGTCACAGCCACTCATTGGGGAAAGTAACCAAAGCTACACATTCAGACCTTATGTGACTGTAGTGGCCTCCTTGTGCAGCTGAGCCACAGGTGGGGGCCTGATTAATCCCCTGTGAGCAGTTGTAGTTAGATGTAGTTAATATCTCCATAGAGATGCATTTTAGAATCACCTTGGATGTCATTTTTAAAAGGTTTAACGAAGGTGCTCTATTAGCCTCACTATTACCTGTAACCAGACCTGCATGTCTCTGCAGCTTGGGTAGGAGAGGTGGTTGCCATGGTGACACAGAGCTCTTCGGTTTATTAATAATAATACATTTGATCTACAGACGCCATTCAAGGATCTCAAGGACACCTTGCAAACACAGGAGATAACACAGATTAAAGAAAGATTATTTTAAATGTTTAATTCCTAAACGTGGCAGTAACACAGCGGTAAAATGACGTTACAGTAACACGGCGGTTAAAGCAATAAGGGGCTGACCAGCTGTTGATCGTTGGCCTTTAACTTAAAAGCTGCATTGTCAGCATTGCTTTGTGTATTATCCATGACACAGGTGTGGACATGAAGGGCAAAAAGACTCTTCAACACGAATAAACTAGCTTTGGCGCTTCACCATAGCTCTTCAACCTCTGTCTTGCTCGTGCACTGCTCAAGCGCCCTCTGGTGGCCGTAATTATCTGTTCAGATTCAGAAAAATGTATTCATCCCAGTGGAGTAATTGAGGAAATTGTAAAAATCCATAAATAAGCCGCATCACTCTATAAGTTGTGGGAAAAGTAGCAGTATATAGAGTGGATTTTTTTTTGTGCTACCATGAAGAAGAGCATTTTATTTAAAGTCGGGATGTGGGGAGTGTGTTAAGGGTGAGTGATGGACTGATAGTGGTTGATAGTGTCGAGGTGGAAGTATGAGGGCTGGGTGAAGTGAGCGGTGAAGGAGTGGTGATGTCCAGGAGGACAGACACTTTACCCGAGAGAAGGGTGGATCATGGAACCATCAGTGTGTCAATTAGGACTATCGCCGTTGGAGGGTGTTGGTGCCAATCAAGATGAAGCTAATAAGTTTGAGAAAGTTGTGGAAAAACTATATTTTAATGTCACGGAGGCAATCGGCAAGGACAGAGGGGGGAAGTGGGCGTTGAGGAGAGGTAGAGCTGGGTGTCATCTGCATAGCAATGAAAGTTCTGGTCTTTGTTTTCTGAAAAGATTACGGAAGGTACGGATGAAGCTGGGGGCCCCAGGACAGAGCTCTGTGGGACACCAATGCTGACTGGAGAGGGTAGGAATTGATGATTCTTTATTTGGAGAATCTGTAATTGGCTGGAGAGGTTCTGTGTTGTTAACCCAACTGATCAGGGACCAAAGCAGGCTTTTGAGAGCAGCAGATATTATTGTTGTTTTCAGGGGTGCTGGGATGTGTGTGTGAGGAAGGGATGTCCAGCTTTAGAAGGACCTCCTGAGAGCAGGAATCAGCCTCGTCGAAGACACAGGTGAAAGTGGAACAAAAGACTGACCGTGTGCTCCCTGTCCCCCTGTAGACGACACTGTCCCAGCGGAGAGGGAACCTGGCGAGGTGGTGGACAGCCTGGTGGGCAAACAGGTGGAGTACGCCAAAGAGGACGGCGGGAAACGAACAGGCATGGTCATCCACCAGGTGGAGGCAAAGCCCTCGGTCTACTTTATAAAGTTTGACGATGACTTCCTCATCTACGTCTATGACCTGGTCAAAACGTCATAAACTTGTGTGGATGTCCAGAGTCCTCGGGACATTACAGACAACCAGTGCAGCACATGTCACAGCATCTGAAGCATTTGATTTCAGCTCTCATTCCTCAGACTGGAAAGAAGAACGGTCACGACTGAAAGAGACAGGTTAGAAAGTTTTTGAGCTTTGTGTTTAAGATCTGAGGTCACGCTCGTGTTGAAGACTCATCTGTTGCCTTTGTAGTCTTAATGGCTGTGGATCTCCATCACCATAGAACACATCCAAACCCCTTTATTTTGGAAAAAATTTACAAATCTTCAGCTTTCTTCTAAAAGAAACCAAACTTGAGTTTATTTTCAGTGTCTGGTGTTGAGGAGAACATGGCTCGGTGTCATTTTCCCTTTACTCTGGCGTGTCAGAAATCTGGAGGTCAGAGGTCATTCCCCATGCAGACGTGCGCCTGGTTGAACTCCACCGTGCTTAGATCAAACCGTGAACCTCTCCTCCTGAGTCCTGGCTGTTCAGAAGAGCAGCACTGATGTGGGAGGAGAGCTACAGCTCAAACATCCAAACTGTAGAATCTTACTATAACTATGGCTTCAACTTTACTTTTAACAGTAGTTGAAAATAGGATTCACTTTTTTATTTCACAAAATTTGATATTTTTAACCTCCTCTTTCTTTAGTATTCCAACATTAATGTATTATTATTGAATATTTCAACAGTATCACCTCCAGAGCTGTTTTTAAACGCCTCACAAAATTTGGTCCAAACCTTTTGGAGTCTCATGTTTCTCTTGGAAATTTGTCCATAAAATGTCAGAAATGGGAAAATTTCCGAAGATGAACACTTCAGCTGTCTGGAAAAAAGATGAAAAGGGTGGAAAATAGAATGTTGTCCTTTTCAGAAGATCAAGCAACCCACCTCCACAATAGCTGCACTTCAAACTACAATTTAAAGTTTGTCCAGTTGCCAAACCATTTACTGTTGAAGTTGTTTTCTGTTTGACGATTGTACAGCGTCGTGTTGCGGGTCAGCTAAAGTCTTGGGATTAGTTTCTGACCACTGGAGATCAAAGATGGAAGACAAAGAGACACACTTTTTATTTTTATTTTTTCCTGTTGGCTCCAGCTTTGATAACAGACGTCAGTGAAGCCTTGAAAACCATGATTATCTTGAAACAGTGGGATCTGCTCGGGCGGTTCAAGGTGATTGAAAATCTGTGTATTTGTTCTGTTTATGTTGCGGCGTTAAAGACTGTAAACTGGTGGGAATGGAATGCTGTAAAGAAAACCCACTTTTTTACTGGTTCTCCAGCCTGAACGGAAACAGTTGCGTTTACTGTATGAAGAGATTAACAACCAGAAAAATGCTTCTTTTGCTCTTTTTCTTCTTCTGTTTCTGAAATTGTTCTTGTTTCCTGGAGACTGAAGGTTTTCCCTGATCACATGACCTGTGCTGGCTGATCTCTGCCCAAACGACGACCAGTCCCACCGGCGGCACTTTAACAGCGCGTCTGTTCAGTCGTATTCCTGGTTTCCGTTGATGTTTATGCCTCCGAGGAGGTCGGAGTTTCCAGCACAGCGTCAGTAAATTCCTGAACTTTCAGTAAAAAAATCAGAATCCAGTAAAGTTGATGTTGAGCTTGTGGACCATCCACAGAAGAGTTTATGTGTGTAAAACCTTCAGTCTGTGTTCTTCCTGTGACGTAGTTCAGATGTACGATAGCCACACTTTAAAAAGGTTCCTGCACTTTCAGTTGTGATTGAATCATCTCAGCAGAAGCTCTTCATCATCCAGAGAAAGAATCAGTTCTTACTTTACTGTTCTCAAAAAAAAAAGAAAAAAAAAAAAAGAGTCCAACTGCACACGTGCACACAAGGTTCTGTTACTGTTAGAGCCGCTTGGGTCTCCATTCTTCTGCCTTGCATTTGTTTTTGTATGTTTTCAAATGTATGTTAATAATTTCTATTCATGGCAAACCTGGCGTGTGGTTTTTCTTCAACGGTTCACGAGGTTTGAAACAGCAGCTGCATGTCGTATTGAAGAGAATCAGCTTTTAAATTCTAGCAGGAAACAAACATTTAGATTTCTGATTTGGGGACATTCTGAGGAATTACAACAATCAGTTTAGTGACGTAACAAAGGCCCTACATGCTACATGAATTCATTTTAGATTTAATTAAAGACATTTCTGTCACTGCAGCAAAATTAAGATCAGATCATAAAATGCAGAATGGATGAGTTTAAATCTTTTGTAGACGAAACTTTTAACAGGAATCAATATTTGTAACAGCTTACAACTAAAAATGTGACATTTAAAGCTTTAAAATATTTAAAGTAAATGAATAAATTAATAGCCCATTAGAACCCAGATTAGCGAAACAAACCAGTTCCATATCTAGAAAGGAAAAAACCGTTTCTAATTTGGTGAAAGTCCAGAGGGTCGACGCTGGGCAGCTCACAGGTCTGAGCAGCTGAAGTGATGCTGATGTTGAAGATCAGACCTCAGAAACATTCGGTAATAAAAGGTATTTATTCCAAAAGTAGTTGGCTCTGCTCGTATCAAATGCATTTACTGTATATTTAATGATGCCGCATCAGGAAACTGACAAAAGGCAAAAAATAAATTATGCACGTCTTCCGCCGGTGTAAACGACTGATGCTGGCATGAGAGTTTGGCGTCTGCTGCTTCTCTCCAGCTGTACAGGAAACAGTTTCTACAGAAACAATGTCATGACAGCAAATGAAATGAAGATGTTGCCACTGTGAAGTAAATGCAGTGGAGAAAATCAATGGTTCCTTTATGTCAGATGACATTAAGACTTTATTCACATTCTGTTCTGACAGTCAGGCTGAGCTGAAATGTGAAGAAGCCGTAGCTTTCCATAGATAAAGAGAGTTGTGCACGTCTCCTGTCTCCCTCCTGGTGTCGGGCCCGACGAGCTCGGAGCTGGAGCCACGGCCAGCAACTAAAACCTCATGTTTATGATTGTCATCATCCCTGCTCTCATAGACAGTCTGGTCCTGTTAAACCCAGGACTGGTAACCTGTTCCACCCTAACCCAGTTTGCTTCCAGGCCAAACACGTATGCACAGTTCAAATTAGCATTTTCTTCCCCAACTGACCAGGACAAATGCATTTCTGCACTTAACTGACCCGGTTCACAGTGTGAGAACGGTTCAGAACGCTGGGGCCACACTAGTTATGTTGACCCAATAAAAGAATCTCATTCATTACAGCAGTACAGAAAAATAAACATCAGAGGAAAAGGACGTTTTTACAGCATGATGTAAAAAAAAAAAAAAAAAAGATGGAATATTTTCATTCCTTTTGACTGCTATGAAAATATCTCCACCATATAAACTCCAACCGTATTTACTCTGGTCCAGGTTTGTCTCCACACAGCAGAGCCTGCATCGTTTGTGCATGCTAGCAGGTGCTAGCGTGCGAGAGGGAGAGCTGTCAGTCGTCAGCAAAGGTCAGCCGGCCCGGGCCCTCGTTCCTCATCCAACGGCGGTATCTCTTCATCCTCGAGTCAGTTGCCATCTTCGCCTTCATCTCCTCTTCTTGCTCCTTTCTGTACACCTGACAAGAAAAGCCCAGGAAGAGTCAGCAGGGAGGTGTTTCCGTAGTAACACGGCTCAGCTCACTGGCTGATTCACTCAAAACTGATGCAGGATTCATTTATCAGTATAAGTTCAAAGTAAACGATAAAAGAGACAACAGTCAACAGACATTTGTGTCTTTTTATCTATCCAAGCTCATAAAGGGGTAGAGTTTTTTTATTTTCTGGCGATGCCCTTAAAGAACAAAGAAAATCTTTCCAAGCTGCTGCTGATCATCGTTCGTTCAGAGATGGAGCAGCTCCGGTTTAATAGCTTCATCGTGTTGCCGTGGTAACATTGAAATAATTCAGTGTCCAGGCAGGACTGTATATTATGTGATGTGTAGCTTAGAATGTTTCACATTTTTCCATTCTTCATTTCCATCAGGTCGCCATAGAGACTGTCCCACTGTCCTCACCCTCTTCATCCATATCCACTCTTAGACCTTCCTCCAGGCCTCCTGCCTGCCAGTTCCATCCTTGGCCTCCTCGTACCTTCTAATATGTTCTGTCCCTCCTCGGGACACGTCCAACCCGTCTCAGTCTGACCTCACTGGCTTTACCTCCAGAACATCTAACAAGCTCCGTCCCTCTGATGTTCTCATTCCTGATCTATCCCTTCCTTTCACTCCCAAGTCCAACTGTTCATCTATGTGACCTCCAACTCGGCCTCCCGTGGTGTCTTCAGGCTCTGACCCAGACAGCATCACTGGTCCAACCAATGTCACACCTTTTCTTTCATCCTGCTCTTTTATCACTCGCAGAATCTCAAAAAACGACTCAAAGCTGATTTTGTCTGACACCATCTGGTTTACGGTGATGCAGCCAGGTGAATGTAGACATCTTCATCGGGCTCTTTATCCCCCCTTCCCATCTGAAGAGTATTTCACTGTCAGGGTCCAAACCGAATCGTTCGTTCTGGGGTCTGGCTGCTTGGAGACGAGTGAACGTGAGAGACTGGATGGAAATGTTAAAAGGAAAATTGCTGAAACTGGAGCTGAGGAGGAAGGAAGGAAGGAAGGAAGGAAGGAAGGAAGGAAGGAAGGAAGGAAGGAAGGAAGGAAGGAAGGAGAGAAACAGGAGAAGAGACACCTCTCTTACATGCAAATAGAAGGGATTGATCCAGATGTCTGTTCTGTTTTAGTGCTACAATTCATACATATTTACACTCATTTATCCAGTAATTGAGCAGAACTGAAGATTTGTGCCAGGAGGTACTTTCAGTCTGGACTGGAGAGTTACAGCGTCCAAGAATTCGGTTGATTTTCTTCACTTTTCATTTAGTCTCACAAGAACGTAAAAAGTAACAATTGAAACAGAGGAAGGAACAGAATAAGGTAACTAACCTCATAGTTTTCTTTGATCCACAGCTGTTTCTCCAGGAATGAGTGTCTGAGGGGTTCATCCAGACTGTCGAACTGAGACTGGGACATCTTCATGTATCTCCTGACGATCAAAACAATCGGCTGTGAGGTCACCTGACACTGACCTGGCTGATGGAAAGCTCTGACGTTTAGGGGTCTCACCTGATGATGTAGAGCTTCTCCTCATCTCCATACTCTTCCCTGCAGATGGTGAAGCGGTAGAACCAGGAGACGTACCAGGCCACGTAGTTTGTCAGGTAGTAAGGGAAGAGCACGATCTGACACAGAAGGATGTCCGATAGGTTGGGCTTCTGGTAGCCTCCTTTGATATCAATCTTGTGTTTGATGATGTCGCGGATCACCTCCTCTTCCTGCTCACGGATTTCCTCTTTGGAGCGCCGGTTTTTGCCTTTCTCTTTGGGCCGGTTGAGAAGACCTTGCTGCCTGGCGATTTCTGTGGCCTGGATTCGGTACTTTGGGACCGTCACCAGGTAGTTGATGGCCTCGTTATAGCTGCTGTGCCAGCTGTAATACTGAAAAAAGGTGGAGAACCAGCAGTTGTGAGACAGGTGCTTCACAACTGACCATAAAATGATGGACCGAGTAAATCTACACAGACGGACAGACAGACCTGGAAGACTGAGATGGCACAGATGGTGACCAGGATGACAACCCTGACATCAACTTTGGGGGTTAGGCGCCGGCGGTAGTAGGCATAATAGTGTTGATAGTATTCCTCGGGATGATCCAGCATGTAGTCGTAGTCCCGTCTACTGTCCTCATCCTGCGCTCCAACACATGCAAATAAAACCCCATCATCAAACAGCTGAAGGAAGCGCCATCAGCGGCACCTGACAAGTAACAAAGTCACCAAGCAGCAAGCTCGTCACACCACATCTGTTCAGTTTAAACACTAGCATTTCAGATGGGAGGCGCGTGAGTGGACATGCACCCAAGATTAATAATGAATTTGGCAGAGGCAGACACCTTTCAGAATGTAACATGGCATTAAATATATATTACAGCTGCATGGTTGCTACCATTTTCCAGTCAAACGTATGACAATATAACTTCAGGTTGTGTCAAATAGGTGAAAGTGCTGTTCACAGAACAGCTGGTGCAGCAGTATGGTGTCATGATCCTACTGAGGGAAACTCACATGGCATTTTTAATCTTTCTTTGTTCTCTTAGTTTACTTGTACACGATGCTTTCTATGGTGGACATCGGGCCAGTGATGGACCAGGACATTGTATGGAAATAACAACAGCACAGCTCAACAATCTGGTTTATTGCCTAATACAGTAATAAAAATTAAAAAACAAGTGTGCGTGACTTCTACAATAATGAAATGAGGACTTTTGGACCCAAGGAACATGGAATGAACTGGGTTTAAGGCTAACTGGGGGAATCTGCTTTTGACATCGGTCACTGAAAGAGACTTTGACCAACCTTTAACGTCTCGTACGCAGTCGCGATGACCAGGAACCTTTTCTGGGCAGATTCCTTGGTCTCTCCCTCTAAACTAGGCTCCTCCAGCCTGAAACGGTCAGGGTGGTACCGGCGTGCCAGCTGCCGGTAAGCCCTGGCGATCTCCCCTTTGGTGGCCTCTCTGGTGACGCCGAGCACATCGTAGCAGACTTCAGTGCCGCAGTACAGACCTTCCACCAGCGCTGTGGCCCTCGGGAGATAGGACACGGACAGAACAAGAAGGGCGACGAACCACCAAGGCTTCACGATCTGCGGACAACGATCAGAACCACCGCGTAGGTCCGTGCGAGAAGACATCTCAACCGAAGCCGCCACTCCGGAGCGCCGTCTGTTCTGACGCGCTCTGATGTCGTCATCAGGACACGCTGACAGCTGAGATCCTCTGCATGGTGCAGATGCTTGTGTTTCCTTTTTGGTACTTTCTTCTGTATAATTTTACTGTGTGTTCAATAACGACAGACGTGCAGAAATTCAAAGATGACAACTTTTAATGAAATTTAAATGTGCAAAAGACGACATTCATAATTCAATTACTGGAAGAGTGTTCTTATGGGGAGCTGTGTCGCATTCACGTCGATCAGAAAATGTGGAAATCTTGATCCACAAAATAAATGTTTATCGACCAAAATAATATATACGGTTTCACGTGAATTTACAGTGCACTTATTTGTAAAATAAATAGAGAAAGAACCCTTAGAGGTACATAAAACTATGGAATTGAGTTTTGGAAATGGAGTAAATCCTCCTAATTAAATTATCTTTGATTTCCGAACTTATTGATGACGTGCCATTATTATTATTATGATTTTTATCAGTAGCAGTAGTAGTAGTAGCAGTAGTAGAAAGACTGTCTATTAGTTGACAAAAAGGCCCTCCGTAAGGCTAGAAGAGCTTATTTTTCTTCTTTAATTGAGGAAAATAAGAACAATCCAAGGTTTCTTTTCAGCACTGTGACCAAATTAACCACAGTGTTTTAGATCCACGTATCCCTTCTTCCCTTAGTGGTGAAGACTTCAACTTTTGACCAAAACCTCTCCTTCAACTGACACATTAAAACAGTCTCTAGAAGTGCCTTTTTTCACTTGAGAAACATCACATAGATCAGGAAGCTACTGACGCGGCATGATGCTGAAAAGTTAGTCCATGCATTTGTTACTTCCAGGCTGGACTATTGTAATTCTTTATTATCAGGGTGTCCAAACAACTCTCTAAGAAGCCTCCGGTTGATCCAAAATGCTGCCGCCAGAGTTCTGACAGGTATTGACAAAAGAGATCACATAACTCCTGTAATGGCGTCTCTTCATTGGCTGCCCATTAAATTTAGAATAATTTTAATGTGAGGAGACGGGGGCTGACGGGGAGGGAGCGTGACAGGACGTTCAAGGGCTTTACCAGAAGTTTGGGACAAAAGCCCTGCAATATGAGCACAAGCCAATGAATGATAGCAGTTCTTTCACAGTTGTTGGTTGGGGAGCATGCTGAATGGCTGAAATATGTTTATTTGACAGCGCTCTCTCTCTCTCTTGTGAACAAGGAATGTTACGATTTGCTGTGCATATTGCATCTTTGTTCTGGAGACCTTGTGTCCCTCCTTTGCGAGGTGAGTGAGCAGAGTCACGGTGTCTTGGATACATCGAGTCCTGGTCGGGGCGCACAACAATAAGTCATCAACGTACTGCAGCAGCGCGGAGCCGTCCTGTAAAGTCAGAGAGGACAGGGAGTCACTTAGACACTGATTGTAAATGGTTGGTGACTCACAGTAGCCTTGTGGCATTCGAGTGAATGTGTAGCCCCTTGCCCGGAACTGAAAGGCAAACCAGTATTGGGAGTCGGGGTGAACTGGAACGCTGAAGAAGGCATTGGAGAGCTCTATGACAGAGAACCATGTAGCATTGGAAGGAATGGTGGATAGAATGGTGTAAAGATTAGGAACCAGAGGAGCCCTGGACTGTACTGCTGCGTTAACAGCAGTTAAGTCCTGAACAAACCTCCATTCCTCGGGCGCCGGCGGTGGGCGGTACTTCTTCACAGGAAGAATGGGAGAGTTAACAGAAGAGTTTGGACAAGGCACAATCACTCCTGCTGCCAGCAGGGAGTCAAAAACTGGCTGTATGCCCTCAATGGCCTCCTTTCGGAGGGGGTATTGGGCACGTCTTAGTCGGTGAGTGGACTTAGGGGTCACCACCAGAGGTTCACATTTACGTATGAGACCTACATCGTATTTGTGTGCAGCCCATACACAATCTGGAACGGTGGATAACTCCGGTTCGTGTGGGGTGGGTTGACTGACCAGAGTCTGAATTGTGTTTTCCTGGATCACGAGAACTGTTGGCGTGGCTGGAACAGCAGTGGACCAGTCTGTGGAGTACACGTGAAGAGATGGAGAGAAGAGCACCTTTGGGTCATGAGTCTGTTCCCAATCGGTGGCTTCCTCACACAACCGTGTCCATGGGCCGATGTCTTTCCATTCATCTTTGTGGCTTCTAGCTAGTGACACATGGGGTACACTAGACAGAACATCAAACAGGTCACATTCAGGTTTACATAGAGAGAGAGACACAGCGCAGCGCGTGGAATTCCAATACATCTTAGCTGTCATGAGATCCACTGAGGCTTGTGCATAAAACTGCTCCTCACAGGCGTGGTCTCGGTGTTCTACTACACGTGCTACACGTGCTTGGTCATGCCACTGTGATTGTCATATAGAGTCATGAGGCGGTGGAAATACTCTCGCGTCCGGTAAGACAAACTGAAAGTGCCAACACACATTGGGGGATTAGGGTTAGGGCTCTCTCTCTTGGGGCACACCTCTCCCTCACTCTTTGGCTGTTTCTGAAACCACCCCCTATACCCTACATAGTGCACTCAATAGTGTGGATGGCATTTTAAAATAGTGTCCAAAATGTTAGTGAGCATCGCTGTATCCTATGTAGTGCACTAAATGTATCCCACAATGCACTGCGAAAAGTAAGCAAGCACCCTAACTCGGAAAATGTATCCCATCAGCCTTTACTGATGGGATACATTTTTTAACGTAATTTCTACTGTGTGGTTTGATAAATGAAATTTTTGGAAATGAGAAATGTTTTTCAGTAGGGGTCCAATATGATCATCTTCAAATATTACAACATAAATGTGTAAAAAAAAAAATCCATCAATCTTCACTGATCCCCCCCGCCCCTCATTTAAAATTGTTCTTTGGAATCGTCTGCTCCTCACCAGGCGACAGAATCTCAGTAAAAGAATATTTACAAAGATGAAAAGTAGCTCTGGATCCATTTTTGATGAAAAATTGCTTTATTAAATGTTTTCACTACAGCGGAATATGACTTGAGAATGTGCCATCATGTCTTGGCTTGAAAATCAAATCAAAATCAAATCAAATCAATCTTTATTTATATGGCATCTTTTACAATCAAAATTGTTTCAAGGCGCTTTCCAAAATCCCAGGGCCTGACCCCAGACAAGCAAAAGTGGCAAGGAAAAACTCCCCTTTAATAGGAAGAAACCTTGAGCAGGACCAGGCTCATGTAGGGGGACCCTCCTGCTGATGGGGGGCTGGGTAGAGAGAGAGGAGAGGAGAGGAGAGGAGAGGAGAGGAGAGGAGAGGAGAGGAGAGGAGAGGAGAGGAGAGGAGAGGAGAGGAGAGGAGAGGAGAGGAGAGGAGAGGAGAGGGAGAGGGAGAGGGAGAGGGAGAGGAGAGGACGGGCACAGAGCACAGAAACACATACAAAAATACACAATTTATACTGTACAGCAGGTCAGCAGGGCCAGAGGTCATCATGCAGCTCCGAAGGCGGCGATACCTGTAAATGAATACAGAAGGGGGGGGTAGAGAAGCAGAAAAACTACACAAGAATCAGCATAATTAGTCTGCTTGATGAGGAGGAGGAAAGGAGAGGAGAGGAGAGGAAACCTTGAACCAGTGGAGTGACAGAGGCCTGTCAGGTGATCATGTTTCTGGACCCCGGCAGCCTTGGCCTATAGCAGCATAGCTAAGATGTGACCTAACGATTAGACGACCCCCTAAGTATGATAATTTGTCTGTCTATGATAGTAACTGGAACTGCAGAATTAGTAGCAATAAGCTTTTTCAAAGAGGTAGGTTTTAAGTCTGATCTTAAAAGTAGAGATGGAGTCAGCCTCCCGTACCTGGACAGGGAGCTGGTTCCATAGCAGGGGGGCCTGGTAGCTAAAAGCTCGGCCCTCCATTCTACTCCTAGAAACTCTGGGAACCACAAGTAGACCAGCATTCTGAGAGCGGTCTATTGGGCTGGTAAGGTGTCACTAGCTCCTCCAGGTAGGATGGAGCTAGGCCTCTGAGGACCTGGTCGGTCAAAAGAAGGGTTTTAAAAATTATTCTAAATTTAACGGGCAGCCAATGAAGAGACGCCAGTACAGGAGTTATGTGATCTCTTTTGTCAATACCTGTCAGAACTCTGGCTGCAGCATTTTGGATCAGCTGGAGGCTTCTTAAAGAGTTGTTTGGACACCCTGATAATAAAGAGTTACAGTAGTCCAGCCTGGAAGTAACAAATGCATGGACTAACTTTTCAGCATCATGCCGCGTCAGCAGCTTCCTGATCTTTGTGATGTTCCTCAAGTGAAAAAAAGCACTTCTAGAGACTAATTTAATGTGTGAGTTGAAGGAGAGATTTTGATCAAAAGTTACTCCTAGATTCCTCACAGAGAGACTAGATGTTAATGAGATACCATCTAGAGTGATCATGTGATCTAATCTATCCCAGAGAGGTTCAGGACCAAACACCATGACCTCAGTTTTTCCTGGGTTAAGGAGGAGGAAATTTGAAGACATCCAGGACTTTATGTCTTTAAGACAGGTCTGGAGCTTCACTAACTTCTCTGTCTCCTCTGGTTTCATGGATAAATAGAGCTGAGTGTCATCAGCATAACAATGAAAATGTATCCCATGCTGCCGAATAATGTTCCCTAAGGGAAGCATGTAAAATGTGAAGAGGATTGGTCCGAGTACAGAACCTTGAGGAACTCCATGGCTAACCCTACTGTATGAGGAGGGAACACCATGGACATAAGCAAACTGGTATCTATCAGATAAGTATGATCTAAACCAGTCTAGTGCTGTCCCTTTAATCCCAATCACATGTTCCAGTCTCTGTAACAGGATGCTGTGATCAACTGTATCAAAAGCAGCACTGAGGTCCAGCAGAACCAGCATAGAGACCAGTCCATGATCGGAAGCTATGAGAAGATCATTAGTGACTTTAAGAAGTGCTGTTTCTGTGCTGTGGTGAGCTCTAAAGCCTGACTGAAACATCTCAAACAGGCTGTTCCTCTGCAGGTGCTCCAGTAACTGAGTCACCACCACCTTCTCTAGAACTTTAGAGATAAAAGGAAGGTTGGATATTGGCCTATAATTTGCTAAGACATCAGGATCCAGTGATGGTTTTTAAGCAACGGCTTAATCACTGCCACCTTGTAGGACCGGGGTACATAACCTGACACTAAAGAACCATTGATCTGGTCCAGGATAGAACTGCCTATCAGTGGTAGAACATCCTTCAACAGGTGTGTTGGGATGGGATCTAAAAGACACGTGGTGGTCTTGGATTTCTGAATTAGCGATGACGCCTCAGAAAAATATATAGGGCTGAAGGAGTTTAAGGGCTCGTTGGAGAACCTGCATGTTCCCACAGTCGGCACATCTGGTGATGGTCCAGTTGTTGGGATGGCCTGGTTAGCTTTCTCTCTGATAGCTAGAACTTTATCAGTGAAGAAGCTCATGAAGTCTTCACCACTAAGGGAAGAAGGGATACGTGGATCTAAAACACTGTGACTCTTAGTTAATTTGGCCACAGTGCTGAAAAGAAACCTGGGGTTGCTCTTATTTTCCTCAATCATAGAAGAAAAATAAGCTGTTCTGGCCTTGCGAAGGGCCTTTTTGTAAACTAATAGACAGTCTTTCCAGGCTACATGATAGCTGTCTATTTTACAAGAATGCCACTTCCTTTCCAGTCTTCGCACTTTCTGCTTGAGGGTCCTGATATGTGAATTATACCAGGGGGCACACCTCCTCTGATTTACTATTTTCTTTTTCAAGGGGGCAACAGAATCAAGCGTGATTCTCAGTGAGGTTGCTGCACCTTCAGCAATAGCGTCAACCTCACCAGGGCTAAGATTATAATGATTGATCCCTGGGGAAACACACGGTGGTCCTGGGATCAGCACAGGGATCACTTCCTTAAACTTAGCTACAGCATTATCTGAAAGACATCTGCAAGACTGTGTTCTGAGCATAGAAGAATCCATAATCATAAATGTAAAAGTGATCAAAGAATGGTCTGACAGGACTGGGCTCTGAGGGAACACTGACACATGTTCTACCTCAACACCATAAGTCAGGACTAGATCTAGGGTGTGGTTAAAGCTATGAGTTGGTTGGTTTATCTGCTGGAGGAAACCAACTGACTCAAGTAATGAAATGAAGCCATTTCTAAAGCTGTCATTTATAACGTCCATATGGATATTAAAGTCTCCAATGATAATGACTTTGTCCGTTCTAAGGACCAAGTCAGATAAGAAATCAGAGAACTCAGACAGGAACTCTGAATGTGGACCAGCAGGGGGCCGATATACAACTGCAAACAGAAGTGGCTTTTCTGTCTTCCAGTTCAGATGAGTGATGCCAAGAGTCAGGCTTTTAAATGAACTGAAGCCATGTTTTGGTCTGGGATTAATTAATAACTTGGAGTGATAGACTTCTGCCACTCCCCCTCCTCGACCAGTAACACGTGGAATATGATAATTAAGATGGGTAGGAGGAGTAGATTCATTTAAGCTCACATACTCCTCCTCCTGAAGCCAGGTCTCAGTAAGACAAAATAAATCAATGTGATGATCCGCTATCAGGTCGTGTACTAACAGGGATTTACACAAAAGAGATCATATATTTAACAGTCCACACTTAATTGTGATATTAGTTTCTCCAACTTGTGCTTCAGTATTAATTTTAATAAGATTTTGGTGATTGACCGCTCCCCTGTTCTGTGCTTGGTGAACTTTTAACCGTGGAACAGAGACTACCTCTATAGTGTTAAATATGTTATTGTTGGTCACCACCGTGGCAGCCAGCGACGAAGCGACGACATGCGGCTAAACATCTCATCGCTGGCCAGATTGGGGAGGGGACCAGAGAATGCTACGGAGTCCGACATCGTTTTTGCGTAGTTAGACACCGACTCCAAGTTAATTTTGGTGACCTCCGACTGGCGAAGCCGGGTGTCGTTGGCTCCGACGTGAATAATAACTTCACTGTCCACAGGGGCCTGTCCAAAATGAGGCTTCCAAAAAACCTGAGACTCTCATTTGACAGACTGGTCTTTTGGCTGTGGTGAGGAGCACTTCCTATCTCATACTGGGTGCAATGAAGCTTTTTGTGGTGTAGATCCAACTAAAGCTTCTAGTGTATATTATTTGCAATAATTGTAAATAATTACATACTGCAAAAAATGAGCACTCATTTATCTATAAAATTCTTTATGTTTTTAACAGATGACTGATTCAAATGAATCATTCAATGATATTAACTTAATGGATACCTTGTCCTGGAGGTTCCTGTGCATAACAATAACAACAATAATAATAATAAAAAGAAGAAGAGAATTTAGATTTTTACAAAAACACTTAATTTATAATTTCACAATTTATTTACAAAAGGATAAAAACTCCTTTTAAAAATAATAAATAAATAATAGCAGTAATGCAATTACTCCTGGAGGAAATAAGCAAAGTGTCTCCAGTAACAGTAAGTATACCACAAGTTTCAGAATTGGCTGAGGTCATTCATCAGTCTATAAAAAGCAAACTCTAACCTCAGCCTGCACCAGAAATCGCAGCCCCACACTAAAGCAGCTTCGCAATTTTGGCTTCTATTTTATTCCCTCTTGAAATGTAAATCGCCATCATTGCTTCACAGGAGCTAAATTCAGGAGTTGCCACATATTTTGACGACTTTTGTTATATCCTGCTCCATAAATACAATTTTTATAGAAATGTTTCACTAAAACTATTAAAAGCACCTCTTAAAGCATTAAAAACACCGTGAGTCTCTCACACTCACTATACATTTAAAAAAACTGTCTCATATAAAAAAACTGGCAGCAGAATGGGCGCTGGTTTGACACAGCAGGATTCATCTTAAAGATAAAAGCAGTCGAGAAAACAGCTCCGTGTAGGATTCTCCACTGGAAGGGTGGCTTGTATAACACCCTCCAGCAGTGACGGGCTCCATCTCCTCCCATCCTGTCAGTCCGCACACAGGCACTTTTGCACTTTGGTTGGACAGTCCCCTCCTGTTTTGCTTCTTTACACAGTTCCTGTACCACGTCTTCTTGTCCACTCTGTGCAGAATAAATGTCTTTAGTGCCCTGAGGAGAGGACTGTCCAGATCCCCAAAGTCATCAGCGCTAGCTGCTGGACAATGGCTCCACCACGCCCCCTGGAGACAAAATAGAGAACAACCAACAAAACACCAAACGACATCCAGGACCCTAACAGTAACCCCCCACACACCCCTCAATGGGCACCTCCTGGCACCCTACTGGGCTTGTCGGGCTGGTCCCGGTAAAAATCACACAAGAGACTGTTATCCAAAATATTCCGGCGGGGGATCCACGGCCGCTCCTCCAGACTATACCCCTCCCAGTCCACCTGGGACTGAAGACCCTGTCCCTGTCGGCAGGCATCCAGGATATGCTGAGCAGTGTAGGCTGGGCCACCATCAATAACACAGGGGGGGAGGCGTGGGCTCGGACGGAGGGACCAGATCAGAGTCTGAGACCAGCTTGACTTGTGAAACATGGAAAGTAAATGGGGAATGTCTAGCGGTTTGAGGAGGCAAACAGGGGTTCGATGGGAGGATATTCCACGCGCACAAATTGGGCAGGCCGCGATGAAAGGCTTGGCATCTCAAGACGTGGAGGGCCACCAGAGGCGTTGCCTGAGTAAGTGCAGAGTCCTTCAGAGCCTGGGGTGACAGGTAAGTTTGGAGGAATGGCCCCATTGCAGGACGTCTGAGCGGGTAGAGCGCAGGATGAAGAGTCGGTTAGGTGGGCCACCCCCAGGATCCAGGGTCGATTGCTGCGCTTCTCAGACCCCCTCCTCCACCTGCCAGGAGGCAGCTCCCACAATGCAGGATGGGGGCAGGATGGGGCCCGGCTCTGAACTGGAGGGGTCTGGGGAAAACTGACGAGACAAGGCATCTGGATTGACATTATGGTAAGTGAGGGAGAATTTGAAATGGCAAAGAAAGACGCCCATCGCGCCTGCCGGGAGTTCAACCTCTTTGTGCTCCAGAGGTATGAGAGGTTTTTGTGGTTGGTCCACAACACAAAAGGCTGGGCCGACCCCTCCAGCCAGTGCCTCCACTCCTGCAGGGCAAGAACCACTGCCAGCAGCTCCCTATTCCCGACATCATAATTCACCTCGGACGGAGTTAATCGGAAACTGAAGAAGGCACAAGGGTGGAACTTCTGATCCACTGGATCCCATTGGGAAAGAACCGTGCTGACTCCAACGTCTGAGGCATCGACCTCCACCACAAACTGCCAACTGGGATCTGGATGGGACAGGATAGGCACAGAGGAAAACAGGGCTTTCAGCCGACTGAACACCGTTTCAGCCTTGTGGGACCATTGAAAAGCCTTTAGTATGGAGGTGAGCCTGGTGAGGGGGGAAACCACTTTGCTATAGCCTCAAATGAAACGACGATAGAAATTAGTAAACCCCAGGAAGCGCCGGAGCTGTTTATGGGAAGTCGGAGTGGGCCACTCTGCCACTGCACTCACCTTGGCAGGATCAGGTGAGAGCTGTCCCTGCCTGACAATGAATCCCTGGAAGGTTGCTGATGATTTGTGGAAGTCACACTTCTCCACCATGACATACAGCTTGTTCTCCAAGAGGTGCTGGAGGACCAGGCGGACATGCTGGACATGTTCCTCCTTCGTCTCAGAGAAGATGAGGATATCGTTGAGGTAAACGAAGAGGAACTGGTTTAACATGTTACGCAGGACATCGTTGATGAGAGCCTGGAACACGGCAGGGGCAATGGTGAGTCCAAAAGGCATAACCAGATACTCGAAGTGGCCCAAGGGGGTGTTAAACGCAGTCTTCCACTTGTCCCCCTCCCGGATTCGAACCTGATGGTATTCGTTGCGAAGGTCCAGCTAAGAAAAAATTGGCGCCTTGTGGAAAGGACCAAAAGCCGCACTGAGGAGGGGTAATGGGTAATTTATGGAGGTTATGTCGTTCAGGGCTCAATAATCTATCTAGCGAAGGGAGACATCCTTCTTTTGGACAAAAAAAGAACCCTGCTCCCATGGGGGAGGAAGAAGGACGGATCAGACTGGTTGCCAGGGGCTCCCCGATGTATTTCTCCATCGCTTCCTGCTCTGGCCGGGAAAGGTTGTACAGCCAACTTGATGGGAGTGAAGCTTCTGGGAGAAGGTTAATGCCACAGTCATAAGGGCGATGACGGGGCAGAGAGAATGCACACTGCTTGATAAAGACTGCGCCTAGGTCATGATATGCCGCAGGAACCAGGGAGAGGTCGGGAACCTGGTCCTGCTCAAAGTTTCTTCCTGTTAAAGGGGAGTTTTTCCTTGCCACTGTGGATGGATCAGGAGTTACGGAAAAGGGCAGAGCGGAGACAGTTAGTGTGGTATGTGACACTCCAACTAGCCAGCCTACCGGCCGACCAGTCGTGCTGAGGGTTAAGGAGGGCTAACCAGGACGCCCCAAGGACGCCAGGGGAAGAGAGAGGACGAGGGAATAAGGAAGAGTTGGATCCGTACACTGTGGTTACCGGAGACAATGAGGGTTAAGGGGTTGGTTCGATGAGTAACCTTGGCCAGGATCTCCCCAATTTAAACCCTGAATGGTTTTGGGCTCGGACAGAACCTCCGTGTGAATGCTGGCCTGCTTAACTAGATCTTGGTCAATGAAACTGTCATAAGCACCAGAATTGACGAGGAAAGACAAGGAGATGGAGTCATGGGACCAAATAAATTTGATTTGATTTTGATTTGGGGAGGGCAAAAAGGGTCTTCATGTTGAAATGCTGATACCTTCATGTTGTGAAAGGCCAGAAAGGATTTAAGGCAAACACTCTTGCCATGCTGAGTGCCAAGGAGGTCTAGAGGCTTCACTAGGATCATCACCCTCTTGCAATGGCTTAATGGCCCACAACACTTTCAGGCTCATTGGTTACACGTGGCATCTCTGTGTCTCCTGTATATGCAGCTGCTACTGCTGTTGCTATGGGACCCAGAAAATGTCTCAGACATTTTAATATTGGTGTTTTGTTATTAAATAAACAGAACATCATGTCTTTACCTGGGGACTTACATTTTGTTTTTACATTGGTGCCTTGATGCCAGGAACTCTTTCATGACCAAGAAGAGAAGATTCAGAGTTCAGTCAGAATGTCTTCATGCCTCTTTGTCTCCTCTGAGCACCTGCATATACACAATGGAAAAAGGTCGCATTTTGCACAAAAGGCATGCAGTATCGACAAGAACAATTAAAAAAATATACAATGGGGCCTCTACTTACGACATTAATTGGTTCCGGAAGTTGTTTCGTAACCTGAAAATTACGTAAGTAGAGACACGTTTTCCTTGTAAATGCCCTAATCTGTTCCAAGCCCCCAAAAATTCGGACATATTTTTTTTTATAAATCATAAAAATGCATCAAAACATGTAACAAATACATGTTACAATTAGTCCAAGGTAGTTTTCTCTGTCAACTGGACTGGGTTTCTTCTCTTGAAGACGTTTCGCCTTCTATCCAGAAGGCTTCATCAGTTCTGAAATCGCTGGGGAGAGAGCTTGAAAATATATAGCCCCTGTGGACCATTTGTATGCTAATGATCTGGGTCACCTGAGAGTCGTTAGCAGGGTCGTTGGTCGGGTCGTTCACCTAGTTTCTGTTGAGATGTCTCCCCTTTGTCTGCTGGGTCACATGGTGATGAGTCACTGGGTCTCTTGGAATGGTGTGAATGTTTGTTTTGCTGTTGGAAGGAGTGGAGGACTGCATTGTATGTGGGTGACAGGAAGTGTCTCAGGCCACCACCTCTGTTTAAGGATGGTTTCTCCAATTTAACATGGATAGCTTCCTTGACCCCCCTTTCGAACCAGCGGTCTTCTCTGGCCAGTATCTGTACTTGGCTGTCCTCGAAGGAGTGCCCACTCTCCTTTAAGTGTAAGTGGACTGCTGAATCCTGACCCGAAGAGGTGGCACGTCTGTGTTGTGCCATTCTTCTGTGTAGAGGTTGTTTGGTTTCCCCAATGTACAGTTCCTTGCATTTCTCCTGGCACTGTACAGCATAAACAACATTACTTTGTTTGGGTCTTGGTGTCTTGTCCTTTGGGTGTACTAACCTCTGTCTGAGAGTGTTGCTGGGTTTGAAATGAACCGGTATGTCGTGTTTCTGGAGGATCCTCCTAAACTTCTCCGAGACTCCAGACAGGTAGGGGATGGAAACGCTGCGGCGTTTGTTTCTCTCCTCCTCTCCTTTGCTGAGGTCTTGCTTTCCTACATGGCTGTGCCATGGGCTCACCAGTATCCCCTATAGTTGCCAATCTATACATGGAGAAGGTGGAATCCCAGGCCCTGACATCCTTCACAGGAACTGCGCCAAGCCACTGGTTCAGGTATGTGGATGACACCTGGGTCAAAATTCAAATACAAGAATTGGAAGCGTTCTCCGATCACCTCAACAAAACAGACGAGCATGTAAAATTCACCCGGGAAGAGGTTAAAGGAAACAGTCTGGCCTTTCTGGACTGCGCAGTCAAGATCACTGAGGACAGAAATCTCACCATCGAAGTCTACAGAAAACCTACACACACCGACCAGTACCTCCAGTTTGACTCTCACCACCCACTGGAACACAAGTTGGGAGTGATCAGAACTCTCCAACACCGGGCCAGAGAAATACCCACCACATCCCAAGGCAGAAAGAAGGAACAGGACCACATTAAGACAGCTCTCAAAACATGTGGCTACCCAGACTGGGCCTTCACCAAAACCTCAAGAAAGCAAGACCTCAGCAAAGGAGAGGAGGAGAGAAACAAACGCCGCAGCGTTTCCATCCCCTACCTGTCTGGAGTCTCGGAGAAGTTTAGGAGGATCCTCCAGAAACACGACATACCGGTTCATTTCAAACCCAGCAACACTCTCAGACAGAGGTTAGTACACCCAAAGGACAAGACACCAAGACCCAAACAAAGTAATGTTGTTTATGCTGTACAGTGCCAGGAGAAATGCAAGGAACTGTACATTGGGGAAACCAAACAACCTCTACACAGAAGAATGGCACAACACAGACGTGCCACCTCTTCGGGTCAGGATTCAGCAGTCCACTTACACTTAAAGGAGAGTGGGCACTCCTTCGAGGACAGCCAAGTACAGATACTGGCCAGAGAAGACCGCTGGTTCGAAAGGGGGGTCAAGGAAGCTATCCATGTTAAATTGGAGAAACCATCCTTAAACAGAGGTGGTGGCCTGAGACACTTCCTGTCACCCACATACAATGCAGTCCTCCACTCCTTCCAACAGCAAAACAAACATTCACACCATTCCAAGAGACCCAGTGACTCATCACCATGTGACCCAGCAGACAAAGGGGAGACATCTCAACAGAAACTAGGTGAACGACCCGACCAACGACCCTGCTAACGACTCTCAGGTGACCCAGATCATTAGCATACAAATGGTCCACAGGGGCTATATATTTTCAAGCTCTCTCCCCAGCGATTTCAGAACTGATGAAGCCTTCTGGATAGAAGGCGAAACGTCTTCAAGAGAAGAAACCCAGTCCAGTTGACAGAGAAAACTACCTTGGATACAATGACCTGGATGACTGAGAATTTACACAGACATGTTACAATTAGATTACCGCACAATAAATGTAGGAATTCAGTGCAAGGCTTCTCCAGGAACAAAATGAACTTTATTACAGGCTAATCTTACATTAGCGGCCATTACTGGCAACGAACGTTAACACTTGTGGTAACACCGCCATCTAATGGACAAACATATCAACACCCACAATAAATAAAAGTTAACGCTGGCGACGCTGGGATACACACAAACTTGTACAGATTGACGTCCCTCCTAGCCAATGGGATTACAGGAAGATGCTAAGCGATAGCCAATGGCAGAGCAGCAAGAAGCATGTTTACGTTCGCTAATCTCCGCGAGCTGCGAGTAGCAGCAGGAAGTATTTTTGCCTTTTGTATCCTGAAATTTCTTTTGTAACAAGAGGAAATACTTTCCCGTTGAGACGTTTCGTAACCTGAAAATTCTGCATGTAGAGACGTTTCGTAAGTAGAGGTCCTACTGTACAATGGATGTTGTTATAATAGAGCCATACTTGTTTGATATTGGAGGAAGAGAAGAGCAGACAGGATGAAGACTGTACCAATTCTTCTCAAATTTATCAGTGTGTATGTCCAATACATCTCCCTGCCTTCCATATTTAAACAGTAAAATCAACAAGATCGACTGAAAACCTTTTAAATGACAGGTATTTTTAATGTTTGTATATGATTGTTGTTGTTTTGTGCTTTTACAGATGCTGATAACATAATCAAATCCGAAGACGCCTCTTTTGGATCCCATGACAGAGTGTTTGAAAGACCCACTGGTAAGTCTTCACAGACAAAATGAGAACATGTAAATAATACAGAGTATAAAATAGTGACTACAGCCTGAAACTTACAGTTAATGTCTGGGGAAAAAAAATGCCTCAATCAAAATGTGCAAGTTCATTAATAAAAATTAAAGCTATCCCTTGACTGTATTCCACAGGGAGTGCAGCTGTTGAACCAAACAAGAGATTTGACATCATTCTGCTGGGTCTGACAGGAACTGGAAAGAGTTCAAGTGGAAACACCATCCTGACTGCTGGAAACCCTCGTCTGCAGCCAGGACAACTTTTCAGATCTCAGTCCAGCTCGGTCCCTGTCACTAAGTCGCTGTGAAGTCAAAACAATGCAGAAGCCTTTTGGGAAACCAGTGAGAGTGATCGACACTCCAGACTTTTTTCACAGCCAGATGAAAGACTCGGAGCTGCAGATAGAAGAATGCAAGAAGTTCTGTCGGCCAGGGGCAGTGTGTGGTGTTACTGGTGTTTCAGCTGGGACGCTTCACCCGTGAGGACCAAGAACTCCTGGAGAAGCTGGAGGACAAGTTTGGCTGGAGAATCAGGGAGAGCACAATCATTCTCTTGACCCACGGAGAGGACCTGAAAGGAGACTGGGGGCCATCTATTAAGGCCGACACTGAACTCTGGAATACTATTGAAGCATGCGGCTCTCGTTATCATGTCATCAGCAACAATTCCAAGAAAGTGAAGCAAGTCATAGACCTCCTCAAGAAGATACCAGACTTTAAAAACATTTTCCCAGACTTCAGGAGCTCACCGATTAATTGTTTTCAAAGTTAGTTTGACCATTTTTATGGACTGGAAATCTACGGTTAGGCACTGGGGACAGAGTGAAAAGAACACTTCTCATTCACATGTACACAAAATATGACATGAGTATACCAATCAATAAAATGAAAGATGAATCATTCATCCTGCATATATGAGGATAAAGCAACTGATATATAACAATTCCTGTCTACTGGTACAAAGAAGAAAATCTAATGAGCTATAATTTTACCAAATCTTACCAAATCTTTTTTTAAATTAGCTTATTCACTCCCTTGGCTAAAAGATTCAATATGGAAACTTATAATGTGAAAAATGTCTTCTCTATATTGTCTTTTCTCTGGTGTTGGGGGAGGGCAGAGATTTGTCAAGAAGAGACTAGAATTTAAAAACCAACACAACTTTTGCTGAGTTTAATTTTCCAAAAGGAGCAGGGTGGCCCATGTGGAGCTGACAAGTCAGGAAATTCCCAAGGAATTGACTCTTGGGTCTTTTAAGAACTACCTAAATTGAGAGACTTGAGACAGATTCCAAATCATAACCACTTTATAATGAATAATGTTTAAAGTTTTTGACTGGGATCCAGGGCGAAATAGAGGAAATTACTAAATGTCACGTTCAGAGGTCTATGAACAGAAAAACTGAAATGAGACTGACCCCTAGGGGCAGCAAATAAGGCAAAATGCAACCACCATCAATAAATTCCTCATCTTATAGAGCCCGATTGTGTAGGTGTGTGAGGCAGGCTTGGTTAAGGAGGGCTTAGGTCAGAAGAAGTACTTTTGAACATAATGCAATTTGGAACAGATTGGAGGTTATGGTGGACGGGTTCACTGAAGGGGAAGTGAGTGAATAGGGAGTTCTGAATACATTTAAGTTTATTTTTTTAAAACCCTATTGTACTTTTCTACATTTATTTAATAAAGTCAGACTTTACTTTCTCCCGTAGAACTAACGTGGTGGATTTTTGAATTGATAATTGAGTTAGAAGATGGCTCCAGGAGACTTTTTTGCCCGTCTTTTGATGTTCCATAACCCCACCAAATTTAATTCCATGTAGCTCTAACCATATCTGTCAAAAAAAAAACTGTGTAAAACTGTGGCACCGTGGAGCCCTTTTTTGTACCCCCCAAAAATTGCGTACTCTCCCGCATTTGGGGGTACGCAAATTTTCAACGGTTGTCGAGCGATTTCAAATGCAAATTTATGTGGGAGAAGAATAACGAAAACACAAATATTTGAAACAAATAGGGCCTTATGAAGATAATCTCAGGTTTTATGCATAAACAGACCACAACACGACGCACGGACCATGGGCTAGACTTCCAAACTAAATCGGGTGAAATAAATTTTACCACAAGGTGGCAGATTGGCCCTTTGCGCCGGTGGACACGCGAAGAAATCCACCACAGAAGAAGAGAACTCTGCATCGAAGCTACACTAGATGATCTATTTGCATCGTTTTACAGTTTTATCATGCCTTTAGTATATCGCTTTCCTAAGCTCCGAACTATTTATTCTGCTCACAGACTGGATGGATAAAATGGGCCGATGTGGAAAGGTTTTTTTCTCACTGGATGTGACTAAAGGTAGGTCTCCGTCATGAAGTAGCAGCATAGCAGCTAGTTTAGCTGGTCCCTTAAGGAAGCATTACTGAGGTTAACCTGCGTTAACCTACTGCAACAACCTGGTTTTTATCACCTGAAAGACACCTTCACACTTTCATGTCATCAAACAAGGTTATATTTAATGAAAATGTAGTCTGTCAACAAGGGAATATAGCTAGGTCAAGCGACAGCAACGAATGCCACTGTCACACGGAAATAACACATCCAGTTTGATTCTAAAGTTAATCAAGATCAAATATTTCAGAAAAGACCACATCCATTCTTAAACAAAACAACTTTTTAATGCATTTGATCATCATCTTCAGTTGAAGGATATTATGGAGCAGCCAAACCAATAAGATGAAATAAAATTGCTAGACCGCATCTATGAAATTGGACCGTCTTTGTGTTCCGTGTGATGCTTTTGGAATGCTGAGGAGGCTCTCAGGTTCCCCTGGCCTCTGCTGTGGCCCTGCTCCTAGATCCCCTCTTAATGTTGAAGTTAACAACACTGCTGTGTGTCAGCAAACAGTCACCGTGGTGGCCAGGGACCGGTGCCCTGCTGCTCCTGCTGGCACCATCAGTGAAAACCTTTAAAATGTCAGAATTGTTGCAACAAAACCAAGGCTAGGCCTGCTGTCTGGCTCCAAATGGATGACGAGTGAGTCCCGAGGAACCAGCATGCTGGCATCTACACAGTTTCCATGACCAGTCGGAGGTCCAGGTGGAGAAAATATAGTTCGGCTGAATATAGTTCAGTGATAATGAACTGTTGGTTGCTGGCGGTCAGGTTCTGGATTTCACCTCCAGACAATTCTGGTTGTTAAAGGAGCTTTACAAATAATGTTGAATTCAATAGCTCTGTTAACTGGAGGTATTTAACAGCATAGAGTAACTTCTCTTACAAGAACCAGGAAAAAAGATTTTCATGTAGCAGCATCAGCAGTTTAGATATTTTCTAGCACAAAATGTTGCTATGATAATTTTTCACTTCGATTTTTCACTTTGAAAGCCATATGAATTGATTATTGTATTATAATCTGAGGCATCTTGTATAATTAAAAAGGTTTACTTATTTTTAGGAATTCTCTTTCCATTGTTATCAACCACAGTTTTGTTCTTGCAGGTCCCAGTGTCCTTTCCTGCACTGATGCAGCGAGAATAAGTAAGGAAAGAAGATGGAAAAGATGTCACCAGTGACTCCTTCATTTCTTGCATCCAGAGACTGAGATTATCTGACATACATGCAAGAGGAAGCATCCAAAGTCCTACTCAGCACATAATAAAGGCGAGGGGAATGGCTTTCCTCGACAACCCTGGCATCATTCTCGCCCACATTAGACAGTCTCACGTGACGAGTGACGACACAGGAATGTGCGAGATGGTGCTCATAGATCAAGATGTGGATCTGGAGAAGTGTCAGGTGGCTCTGGTGCCCGGCAGCAGCAACTACATGTCAACAGGCTCCGGCTCCTTTAACGAGGGGGGCAACAATGTGACTGATCCCCACGCCTGTGACCTCTCTCAGTCCATGGACATCACCTCCAGCTGGGACTTTGGCATTCGCCGACGCTCCAACACAGGTTAGTCAGCAGGAGAAGGTCTTCTGCTTGTGTTGGTGGGGTCTGGTTGCCTAATCAGGGCTGGCAGGTTAACAAGGCTCTAAAAATCAGCTGCTATTTAAGGTTGTTGGTGCACAAATGGAACGCAGAATAATGTCATCAGATTGGCTGCACATCCCATAGAAAACATCATATCAAAAGTAGAAATGCGTGCATGTATTTACAATGTACACTGATACAGGCTGCCCGTCCTGTCACCTCTGACAAGCACAGAAAGAGCTGTACACAGTTTTAAACACACATCCAGGCTGAAATCAGCATCGAAGCAAATGAAGAATGGAACATTATGAATGTAACATGGCAGCTATCGTAAACGCCACGTAGTAAAAAGATCTGACAATAATGCCGCTACAGTGCCACTGTAGGACTCGTAAGTTTGGGCTTTAATGTGCTTATAATTATTAATTCTCATACAAACCTGCATGCAAGAGATTTAAAATGACACCTGAGTGTTGCAAACGCCTTCGCGCTTTCAGTAGAAGAGTCCTAGGAGGTGTGATGTAGCTTTGAGAGGGTCCGCATTGGAAGCCAGCAGCTCAAACCAAATCATTGTTTCCTGGTGAAGCTTGTTTTTCTCGCTAATGATCAGGGCGGCGGCGGCAAGAAGCAAGGTCACCTGTAGCGTCAGCTTTCATTTAGCTGCTTTAAATCAGCAGGTTTTGTGCCATAATTAAATCATGATTGTGTTGGTGTGGGTGTAAAGAAGAACGGCATAGCTGAGCTGTTGTGGCTACTTGGAAGGAAGATCCTTTTGGTGATGAGAGTCCAGAGGTAGACGTCCACACGTCTCCTTTTGGCTCTCTGAGATCTGAGTTTGGGTTGGAGTTGCAGACTTTGTGTGCTGTCCTCTGTTAGTTTTCTCATCAGGATGTCAACAAGACAGCCGTGGAAAACCTGGGGCTGCTGGTAAGATGAGTAAACCAACAGAAATGATTTTGATGAGTCGAGGTCTGAAAGTGGCGCACCCCTGAGAAAAGACACGTTTTGAATGTAGTATTTTGAATGACAGTTCAGCATTTAAATTTTGATGTTTTTCACCAGCCGACACTTAAAACGCTTCCTTTCTGCAGCTCAAAGACTTGAACGGTTGAGGAAGGAACGGCAGAACCAAATCAGGTGCAAGAACATTCAGTGGAAAGACAGGTCCAGCTCTCAGTCAGGTAAGCTGTGTCTTCGTGGAACACACAAAACTCGGCTGGATGGGACTCGAATTAGTTTGGAGAGTAGATACTAAAGCAGTGACATTCTGGAATAAACAGTTGGACCTTTTCTTTAACATCCTGTCTTTGGGCCTCCTGTGTTCTATTAACAGAATCATGTGCATCCTGATCAGATAAAGCTGAAACAATCAGGAATGTTAGGATAGTTTTAGAAACAGTGTTCATTGCACGTACAAAGGTTAACGCTGCTTCATAGTAATAATAATAATCATAATAATAGAGAAGAATCCTCAGTTTCCTTTATGAAATCTTGGAATATCAATGATGTTTGCGTATGTGGTAATACAGATACTAAGCAGTGTTAATGTCATCCTCTGGATGGTTGAAGCTGCTGCGGCTTCATTTATGTTTTTCTCATGTTTTTCTTTCTCTCCAGTGGAGGATTTTGGATCCTTGTTTGAGAAACGGGACTTTAAAGACCGACAACGGACGACAGGTACCAAATCCACGCTGTCACTGCGCCTGGAGCAGTGTCCTCAGCAACTCAACAACCCCTTCAACGAGTACTCAAAGTTCGATGGGAAGGTAAATATTCTGCGTTCTGTCTGTCTGTCTGTCTGTCTGTCTGTCTGTCTGTGCTTTACATCTCCTTTCTGTCTCCTTTTCAGGGTCATATTGGCACGACGGCCACAAAAAAGATAGACGTTTACCTCTCGATGCAGATGACTCAGGAGAAGCTGCATCCAATGACGGTGGTGACCATCGCCAACGCTCGGGTCCACGACCTGATCGGGCTCATCTGTTGGCAGTACACAAGTGAGGGGAGGGAACCTAAACTCAAGTGAGCAGAGACGTATTTTGATCTTCTTCCTGGGATCGTTTTGTTAGAACCGGCTTGTTGACTGGTGTGCGTGTGGTTCCTCCTGGCAGTGAGAACGTCAACGCCTACTGTCTCCACATTGCTGAGGATGATGGTGAAGTGGACACCGACTTCCCTCCACTGGACTCCAATGAGCCCATCCATAAATTTGGCTTCAGCACTCTGGCTCTGGTGGAGAAGTTCTCCTCCCCTGGTCTGGCCTCCAGGCAGTCTCTGTTTGTCAGAATGTTAGTCTGCTTCTGTCTCCTCCTGAAGCTGAAGCCGGGAATATTTACCAGGCTTCAGTGTTGTAAGATGAAGTCAAAGTACAACTTTTTTTTGCAAGCGATCTCCAACTGCTCACTTATTAGCTCAGTGATTTGGGGGTCCACACTCTCTCTGTGGCACCAACACGATTAAAGGTCTTTACGCTATCGACTGGACCTCAGTTTCGGGCCCGGAGCCCGTTTTTGTGACACATTGGGAGAAGTTCTAGTTGAGTTTAGGAAATAAAGAAAGGTGACCACTGGTTGGACAGAACCATGATTCTCTGTGTCCCAGTGACCTAAATCCAACTGTGTGAATGCAGCTTTGTACTTGAAAGCACTTTGGTTGCTGCACCAGGGTTGTGTAAATACTGTACACACTATTGTACGAAAGGAGTTTACAAGCAGAAATAAAAGTGTCCATTTTGGCGGTGCAGTGTCCATTGTTTCTGAAGATGAATGGCCAGTCTGTACGTAACTTTCTGCTTCTTTCCCTTGTAGAAATGCTGCTCATGGTTTCTCTCTAATCCCTGTGGACAGTCTGAAGATTACGATGAAGGAAATTCTCCAGAAAGCACTGAAAAAGCGGAAAGGCTCCCAGAAAGGCTCAGGTAATGTTGCAGTTGAGCGAAATATGCTTCATGGGATGACTTTGAGAGTAATCCAGATAATTTGTTGAATCAATAGGGTAAACGTGTGCTTCTCTGCAGGTCCTTTGTACCGTCTGGAAAAACAGACGGAGCCGAACGTTTCAGTCGACTTGGACTCAACGCTGGAAACTCAAAGCACTCTAGAGTTTTGCCTCGTCAGAGAAAACAGTGTGTCGAGTTAAATGACCCAATCCAGATGATTAATCTGCTGCTCCGACACGACTGACCTCACACTGATGACTGTTACTGTCGCTGTTTGTTTGTTTGTTTGTTGGGTTGTTTGTTTGTAGGCTCTAGGGGAGAAGATAGTTCAGAGGAAGACCCTCCTATTGATATCACCTCGGTCCAGGACATGTTGAGCAGCCACCACTACAAGTCCTTCAAGATCAGTATGATCCACAAGCTGCGCTTCACCACAGAGGTGCAGCTAGGTAACCCCTGACCCTTGACCCCTCACCCTAAACTGCAAATATATGTTCTTCCTTGGTTATAATTCTCCTTGCCGTGTCTCTCTTATCGTTGGAAGTTGACACAGTTACAGGAACGAGATATTTTATCCTCTCGGTCACATGAAGGAAAATCCCGACCATAATTGTTGTAAAAAGATGGAATGAGGCTGAATGAATTTCCTGAGCAGAACAGATCAACCTTATGATGCGTCTTTATTCTTCAGGCATTTCAGGAGAAAAGTTAGAGATCGATCCTGTCACTAGTCAGAAAGCCAGTACCAAGTTCTGGATCCGACAGAAACCCATCTCCATCGACTCGGACCACCTCTGTGCCTGTGACCTGGTGGAGGAGAGAAGCCCCAGTGAGTGGAGCTTTGGTGGGGGGGGCGCTGGTCTTTATTCCTGTCCTGTCCTGTTAGGGACGGTTGTCCTTTGTCTCCTAGGTCACGCCATATTTAAGCTGACTTATCTGAGCAACCACGACTACAAACCTCTCTACTTTGAGTCCGACGCTGCCACAATCAATGAAATAGTGCTGAAGGTGAGATTGATCGGCTTCATATTTAGACAAAACATTTACACAACTTTAATCAGCTGGTGCATCCTATGGGGGGACGTTTGGGGAAAAAAGAGGCAAAACTTGGTGTAAATGTGCAGAAAACACACACACACACAGGTGTGGATTAAATAAATCAAATAAGATGCAAATATAATCAGATGACAAGCGTCACTAACACTTGTCAGCATTAATGTTTATTCTAGTTAAAGAGAAGCAGCACCCACAGTAAAGGCAGCGTCACCACTGTTTCACCTTTGACCCCGAGAACTGTAAATGAGTGACATTAATGCTTTTAGGAACGTTCAACATCAAACACTTCATCACAACAGGAGCATGAAAGACCTGTTTCTGTAGGTCCGAACCCAGGAAATATGCTTGTCTGCAGATGCTTTTCTATCCTCCCCACATAAACTCACCTGTGACCTAAATTACAAATGATGCAAAGCTGATCCAGACTGAACTGACAGGAAATGAGGCCTGACTGGGTTTTTGCCTCTGCAGACTCACCTTTACACAGAACCAAAGTGAACCTTTGAGAGCAGCTAATGAAGAAATTAGAGATGTGTGTCGGACTAAAGTTGTGGAGCTGATTTCACCGCTCGAATTGATGTTTGCATGTTGGGGAAGAATGTCGACACTCTGAACGTCTAAACAGAGTCAAAATAATATAGATATGTGATTTAAGTCTGACTGAACATCCGCTTGACTGTCAGGACTCAGAACCTCTTTAGTTCAGTACAATTAGCCGGCTGAGACACAAGCCCAAGGAGGTCCAGGAGAAATGTGTAAAAGGAGAGATGGGAGGACGTGACGACAGTTTTAAATCTGCTCAACACAGCTGCTGTTGCACTTCTAGGTGAACTATATTCTAGAGTCGCGGGCCAGCACCTCTCGAGCCGACTACTTTGCCCAGAAGCAGCGGAAACTGAGCCGCCGGACCAGCTTCAGTTTCCAAAAGGACAAGAAAGGTGGCCAGTAGACGGACGGACGGACAGATGGACACACGTGGACCTTGAGGAAGCTCCTTCACTGATAACATTTAGACCAAACAAAGTGGAGCACGAACACATTTTTCCTCCACCAGGAGGGAAGAACTCATGAGCAACAGCAAACACATTATTTTTTTCTATAATAAAAGAGTTCAAAGTGAAACAGCTGTCAGATCTGATTCATTATCCATCATCGCTTAAGTTAAGGAAACATTTGATTCTCCACGTTAGGATATTTTACAGACAGACTTTATGGTTCCAACAGTGATGAAGTTTGATCAGGAAATTATGACTGAGCTCCGTCAGCCTGCTGAAGTTGTTGGACGTGTGCAAGGTGAGTAAAAGGAGCTGCTGGAGGTCGAAACCCTTCCTGGTAATTTAATGGCATCGAAATAATTGCAGAACGTAGCTTTGAGCGCCACCTTTGTTCAGCATTAGTAGCACTTTTGCTGGAAAATAAGATTTATTGGACTTGAGTTTCATGGATGTTCTTCCTGCCCTCGGAAACAGGATCGAATCCCCCTGCAGCAGCCTCTGGTAGTTTTGTTGACTTTAAACAGATGTTAAATTTCTCCCAGATTAGTCAAATTATAACACATAACACAAGTTTAAGCTGGCCTGATGAATGAAGGACTCTGTCTGGGTTGCTTCATAGCTGGAGGAGCATCTGAGCAGGTGACACCTTGGCGAACGTGCACATTTCAGTCAAAGCAGTGAGAGTGAGTCCCAGTGTTCCACTTCACCAGCAGGGAACCATTTGGGTTGGTACAAGGACACTTCCTGAGTGTCGGCTGGTGCGTGACTGATCCTGATTGGCTGATTCAGTGTGTGACTGTTTCTGTTTTACTGTCCTTGTATGGCTGGAACTTGGTTTTGCAGGTTGCTCCTGAAAAAGGGATTCTAATTTCAATCAGTCTCTTACCTGATTAAATAACCGTTCTGATCTGATCACTGTTCCTAAAAGACAAAGCAGAGAACAACAAGCAGAGCTGCCTCCTCCTTTCACTCACATGACCTCCATCAGTCAGCACACACACACACACACATACATGAATGAACCACTGTGCATTAAGGTGGTCCAGCCTCCTGAGCGACCCAATATTCTGCCATGTTGACTTTCCCATAGATATAAAATTTAAAAGAGGGAAATATTTTTAATGTCATTAATGTGGCTGCTTTTATAAACTATAGCACCTCTTTATTCTCCTCCTGTGGTCCTCTTATCTAACAAAGACCTCTTACGTCATTTAAATTCTACCCTTTTTAAAAGAGCTTGAAATGAATCAGATGATCTTAAACCACCAAATCTTCTGACATATTTCATTCATCACATTAAAACTTTACATCTGATCAAACATACTCAGAATTGTGCTCTGATGACCAACTTTGTTAAATGTTTCTTGTCCACTTTGAGAGTACATCCTGCTATACTATCGTCTGTCTTAAACTCGTCAACTCCACACTCACTTCTCAGTAATCTGACTCTCTTTTAATCTGACTTCTCTTCTGACCTAAGAACAAGCAGACAGAAGCCCCAGATTCCATTCCATTTATTAGATATGCTTTATAAATAGACACACTCAGACATTTATGTTGAGAGTATAAAAAATACAAGCATACAACATATTCTAGTGAGGTCTCTTCTTCATCACCTTTGACACTTTATGACTGATGAAAAGAAAAGGCTCATTTTTTTTCAGAATTTCCACAAGTTCATTCCATCATTGAGCAATTGTCTATAATTAATGACGGTTGAAACTGATTAGAACATTGAAAAGGAGTCACATGCACTAACCTCTGGATCTGTACAGCATCACTCAGCAGCCAAACAAGTAAAAGTCAGATCAAAACAGACCTTGAAATAGAAATGTGCCTCACTTTGTTCCACAGGGAAGAAAGAGTGATATGCAGAATGATGGTTGCTAATAGAAAAAAGCATGAGGATGACGCTAGCTGGAGTTATTGTGCTGGCAGTAAATTTAAGATTTATAAAAACAAAATCTACTCAATACAGAAAGATTAGGCAACATGGCAAAGTTGCATTGATAAATGTTGCTCAAACTTTAAACTGCAACTGGGGGAAAAGGACAAGATGAATCACACGCGTGATAAATGCAACGTGTACAAATACACAACATCTTCTCAAGCACTTATGCACCAAATAGCTACTGGGCCAACCATGGCTCACTTTGTTCAAATCACATACGGATCAGCCATAACAATATAACAGAAGCCCAAACGTCAGCACAGGAAACCTCACAGCGTTGCTAAAAACCAAGTTTTTTTCAAATGTGGAAGAAGTGGTTACCCAATAACGGGCTACGGGCCGCGTGGCTCAATGATTGTGAAGGAGCTAGTAGACCGTAAATGCTGGCCTCTGAGACAACCTGTACCTGGTCATGAGATGGCATCATCAAGCACTATAGGAAGAAGGCAAGCTGGTAGAGGCAGTGTAATGCTTTGGCCCATGTTCTGCTCAGATTCTTGAAATGCATTACATATTTTTCCAGTATGCTAATGAACATGTTTACCATAATGGTACTGGTGGGGTTTAAAGAAGGGGTGGAATTCCAGTTTCCTTGGCAAAAGCACTTGTTTCTGCCCAGTAGAGCAACAGAAAAACAAATTCAAGGCCTAGAGTTGGAGTTCTAGACTCGCTAGCAAATCCACATGTGCACATTTGATGCCTTACATTGGGTTTATTTGATTAGTTTTGTACTGTTCTCAACAGATTTTATGTATGCCTATTCAGCGTTAGCATGGGTGGAAGAGGTCTGTGTTCTCTGGTACAGTCAGACACAAGCAAAGCTGCAAGCACTCACAACTCACGACACTCAAATGACCACCTCCTTTCACCGCCTTTCACCAGTGACAGGAAAGGGTTAAAGTAGTGGGTTGGGTTGTGCCCGGAGCGATGTGAATGCAGGCCAGTGGGTGACTGAGGAGCAGGGTCAGGACATTGTACCGAGTTGGCCTAAGCACTTGCCTCAGCCTTTAAAGCATCCAGACCTCAATCCATCGGAGCGTACGTAATGTGCTGGTCCAAGGAAGAAGTACGTCAACGCCGCTGCTCCTGCTGCCAGATACTAAAGCTCGCTCTCAGATGTGGTCTAACAGCCTGATCAGTGTGAATCAGTGGGCCCTTTCAAACACGCAGCTATAAAGATATGGCTGATCACTGCATTGTGGATATTCTATCAAGTTTTGTTGTGTAACACATAAGTCTTCACAGTGTTTAAAACTTAACAGTACAGGCCTACACCTACTGTGTGGCTGGTAACTGGCACCGTTTTAGAGGTTGCTGTTTGAGTCCAGTTGTGCTCCAGTAATTCTCGAGGGCAGAGGTAAAGAACAACTGAATTCATACCTTCACTGCTGTACCTACATCATTGTAGTCTTAAGTAACGTATTCCTACTCAAACAACAAGGTTTTGTGCCTTTCTTTAAATAGATTTTTCAAGTAACACAACTAACTCTTAATCTGATTTCATTGTTTTTGATGAGGATTTACACTGGAATAGAAGATTGTACCTAACAAATGAACTCTGTACAGATGTATTTGATAAAATACAGGATAAAATAACAGGAATATCTCTTTCTACAGAAATGATTTGACTCATTAAGCAACTTTGCATAGCAGGTAATTGTGTAGCTAAGAAAATAATGTTGAACATTTTCAGCCTGATATGCCATTAATGTCGTATATGAAAAATAGTCACTTGAAACAGATCTAAGTATCCTAGAACAACATACAGTTCTAGCTAAAATATTTTTTAAAAAAAAATCAATATAAGGACCTGCTAAAGCAATCCATGACAAAAGAATGCACTCTAACAATACAAATGGAAAAAGAAAAGTATAAATGTCAGTCCATGGGTCAAAACTGGATTATTCAGTCCCTCCTGGATTCTTGATCAACAGTTCACTTGCAGGTCATTTGAAGCAACTCTGGAATTTGATTGAGTCACTGACACTTCATTTAGCACATATGTTCTATAATAATAATAATAATAATAATAATAATAATAATAATAGTAATAATAATAATAATAATAATAATGATAATAATAATAGTAATAATAATAATAATAATGATTTGTAATAAAGAACCTGTGAAACCCCGGAGAGACTGATTGGTTGTTGGGGTGACTAAAATACCTATATTATCTTTGCACCTCTAACAAACAAACTGTTCAAGCTACCAAGCAGACATGGAAATATAACTTTGCATTTAAAAAAAGAAATTTCTATGCATATTTATAAAGGTGCAGTTACATAATGTCATCTAGTAGATGTGGTGTGCCTACCCAGTCCAAAGTCCTGGGTTCAGAGGCAGCCATAATCATGCACATAAACTGTTTCCCAGTCCTCTTGTCAATAGGATAAATAGTTGTAGGTGTGAATCTTCTATTATTTTCCACAAACTCACAGAGTTGCTGATAAACCTGCGGGAATTCGTGTCGCAGGAACACTCCTCGAATTCTTAGCTCTCGTTGTATGTTGATAAAACACACTTCCCTGGCCTTCCTCCCTACCTCCCCCTCTTTGTCAATATCTGCAGTTCCTGGCGGTGGAGTGAGGATCAATGTTTCCATGTCACTCTCTTTCTTGTGAACATTTCTCTCAGGGCTGAAGGAGGCCAGTGCTACCTTGGCATATTTTCTAACAGTGGGAGCTTGGTTTCTTGGTGACGGCCCATCAGGCAATTGCTCACCAACAGCAATAGATACATTCAAGATGAAACATTCATTTGGGTCGTACTCTTTACCTGCTTCCTGTAGTTCTTTAAAATACTCTCCCAGGTTGTCCTTGAAGCTTTCAAGCTCTCGGAGAGACAGGTATGTAGGGGACATCGGCAGACTATCCAGGCCATATTGCAGGAAATTGCTGGATGATGTAGGGTTTGGAAAACCAAGAAAAAGCACACCTCTACCCCGAGAAAGGTAGCCAACTTTGGCAATACGGGAGAAACATTTGTGCACATCAACAGTCTCCCTGCAGTGTTTGATAATGTGACGACACGTGCTGCCAATTCTTCCATATAAGCAGCTTTCTTTGTGAATGTCCCAGTCCTCCCTGCGACAGTTACGGGAACAGTAGTAGGTGTAGCAACTGTGGCAGGACTTAAAATATAAGCAAGCATTAAAAAGAGTCTCTGTCCTGCGGCATTTGTTGTTAGAGCACATCATTGTATCATCCTCATCTGGACTCTGATCTGGTGAGCATTCATCTACACTTTTCATCGCGTCACTGGCTCCGTCTATATCTCGAAATGCATCAGGATTCATTCTTATTGAAGTTGGTTGTCTGTCAAGGGGAGCAGGTTCTTCTGTAGCTACCTTGGAGCCCTTCCTAGACAGAGACACTGCTTCTTCTTCATCAATTAACTTTTTTAGCTGATCCAGAATGTCTTCACTTGCCCTTCTACTAGGTGGCTTGTAATCAGTAACAAGATCTGCCAAAAGCTCATCGAGTTGCTCAAGGCTTTGCTGGAGTGAGGCATTATCATGAGTGATCTCTTTGGTTGAGGCTTGAAAATCGGGCTGTTCTGGAACATCAGAGTCAAAAACATCCCAACTGGCAGATCGGCCTTCAATTTTGTTGATTTTCCCAGGTTGAATGTCATTATCAGTGATCGTTATCTCAGGGGTCACAAACCAGTGTTTACCAGTTGTACTCTTCGATGTCTCTGTTGGGCTTTTGTCAATTAGTGAGTTATCAGAAATTGATAAGGCTGCATAACGTCTTGGTGAACTGGAGAGATTAACTACCACTGGTTGCGGCTTGTCACCCATGGCTGCTTCAGGCTTCCTGGACTCATGAAGGTCATCAAAGCTTTGACCACGTTGCACAGAGTAAGGCTGTTCCCTCTCTACGCGAGAGTTAAGAATATTGTCCCAAGATCTTGAGTATGATTTGGAATCGGTGCCCATTCTTTGTGGTTCTACACATGGGTTGGCATACCAGGATGTTAAAACGGGCTCCTGTTGAACTCTGGTTGGGGTGACTTGTGATACATAGGAGGCTGGATTTGTCGAATAGCAAGAAACATCTGAGCCATACCAGTCATCTGCTTGTGGCTGAATGACTCTAGCATGTCTTCGACCCTCGGTGTAATATGCCCTTGCTGGGATATGATGCTCTGGTGGCATTGGATACACGTCTCTGGAAAAATAAAATCTTGGTGGGGCAGTCTGGATTTGATGAGATTTTGGGTCATCACCATAAAATATCCTTGATGGAGGTGTTTGTATAATGAACTGTCCAGGGTCATTTGCTGAGTAGGCTTTAGGATACCCTGGCTGCACAGGATATGGATATGGCTCCATCTCAGGATAATAAGGTCTAGGAGCTACTGCATGCACTCTTTGAGTCCTTGGATCTTGCACATACTGCACTTTTTGGGTATACGGTGTGCGTTCATCTGGATAGTATGAGCCTTTATACTGTGGATGCGGAGTAGAACTAGACAATAGTGAGGAGTCGTCTGCATAAAAGAATTTGGTTGGCACATTGGGAATGGAATGAGCTCTTCGTTCTCTTCCATAGTAATCACTCGATGAAGGCATTCTTTGCACGGGGATCTCAATAGGTGGTAAGTAACTGTTTGGCATACTTTGGTAATATTGAAAAGCCTGCCTGTTCTCTGTGCCCAAAGAATCAGTGGGCGTTGGTGTTCTTGAATAGGAGAAATGGCGAGGCACACTCAGACTCCTAGTCCCTCCACTGTGGTGTCTCTGCCAGGATACGTCTCTATCGGGTGTGGCCTCTTTGTGCCGTGAATAATGCAACAGCGATTCATCGGGTTTGATGTCCACCCGGCACCGAACATGAGGACTAGTTGCGGGTTTATCCAGCCCTCCATCATCGGTGTTGTCAGCAACATACTGGGAGGAGTGTTTAGAACCGTTGCTTCTCTGAGGCTGCAACTTAATAGGGTGGACTTCATGCATATGTGCCCGAGTTGACACATAAGAGGACTCTCTGCGTGGTGACATTTCTGGTCTCCAAGAAGATTCTCGTGAAGCCCTTTGGGAACCCCTACCCTTTCTGCCTGAAGACGAAGATTCTTCACAAGGCAAAGGAGTGACTCTGGTAGGCACCCGAGGCGCACTTTTTGACCTCGTCCTTCTTTTCTGGTCAGAGAGGGGTACCTCACTGGCCATGTCTGCAGACATTGGTTGTGGAGTTAATTTATAGCTAAAAATGTCTGGAGCAGAAAAACGATACCTCTGCTGATGACCCAGAGTGTTCCATGCAACATCTGGATTAACTGCATACCTGTCCACTTTCCTGTATGGGGACTCCATGGAGCATTTGTTCAGTTTTGGGTACTCCAGTGACTTATAGTCAAAAATGTGGCAGTACCTTTTTCTGGCTTTGATATTAATGTTCTCTAACGTGTTGTAATGTAAAGAATTACATTTCTTAGATTGCACAGACTTGTAGCACTGAAAAATTGAGATCACTTTTATGTTTTGATATACAGTTGATAACAATTTGTCAGCCAGGTCCGTCCGTGTCATCTTAGAGGGCCTCCACTAGTATTCTCGATGAAGTTCCTTTAATGTTGATCCTTCCTGGACAGGCAAACAAGGAGAATAATTATTGGCATTTATCTCAGCAATACGTTTTTCAACCAACATGCAAATATTTCCAAAACATATTAACATATTTATATTTCCTCCAAATGTAACACAGATTTGCTCTGGTGGCTGTCTGGATGTGCTCAGATTGGGCAAAATGTTACAGAAGACCCTTATTTTCTAATGGCAACAATAACATTTTATTGGTCTGTCCAATATATTTTAAAAAGTCATTGGATGGTATTCTTTAAAGAAGTGGACTAATAAGATGCTAATTAAATGGACTTGATGTGAACTGTTATTCATTACTGTTGTTATAGAGTAAATTAGGAGATGAAAGGTGGAGAGAAAATCACATAAGAGAGACCCCAGTCATGTTTGTATGTTGATCAGTCCATTTGATAATGAAATGTAATTAAAATAGTGCACAGTTAGTAGCATGAATTGGGAGATAGCCAGAGGGGATTCAGCTAGAACAATTGACTCTTCTTTTCTAAAATGGTGGCTGCTGCCTTTACTGGTCTCTCTTCTGTCCTCTCATTGAAGAGAAGGGCTAATGGATAGATGGATGTCACCTCTTTAGTGGCAGTAGTAGTGTTACTTCTGGTCACTGAGCATGTTTTTATAATGCACTGTAGGTATTTACAGGGAGCTCAGCTTTCTCTGCACTGCAACACTACTGCAGGGATCCCAATGAAAGTATGTTATTAACCCAAGACAGTTCATTCAGATCATCCTTTCAATGAACCACTATCGTCTGGTAGGCTCGGTGACCATAACTTCAAGGTTGTGATGGATAAAATGCAAGAAAAAAGGAAATCAAGCAACCATTAAATGAAAAATGTAGAGTTTTAGGAACCTGACTTATCTTGATTCTCAGTTTCTCTTGTGTCTCTATAGATCTCAGAAGGCATTTTTCCTTGCAGCAGGTCATCTACCCCTGACTTACACAGACCATGGTGTCCCTCAATCCACACACTTGAATGAAATAAAGGTCTGCTGTATATCGGACCTCCCTGTTATCTCTGAAGTTCTTGAAAAGGTGGTGGTGACTCAGTTACTGGAGAAGGAACAGCAGAGGAACGGTCTAATTGAAATGTTTCAGCCTAGTTGTGCTCTTCTCAGAGCTTCAGACAGTAAATTGGTTTATATACTGGTTCTGGTGGAGCAGGTCCAGATGATATTTATCTGAATGATAACAGTTTGCTCACATTAACAATGTTTCTTCTTTATATATTTGGGTTAGCCATGGAGTTCCAAAAGGTTCTGTACTTGGACCAACCCTTTTTACTTTTTACCAGCTGCCTTTACCACATATCTTTTAGCAGCAGAAATACAAAGACCCAACAGTTAGTGAAGCTCCAGGCCTGTCTTAAAGACATAAACCTTGGATGTCCACGAATTTCATTCTTCCTAATTTGGACAAAACAGAGGTCATTGTGTTGGTCCTAGACTTCTCAGGTATGGATTAGGTCACAGCATTACTCTAGATTATAGAGTAATGCTGTGAATAAGGAGTAGGGAGTATCTAGAGTAAGGAGATGGTATCTCCTCAGGCTCTAGTCTCCCTTGGAGTAACTTTTGATTATGATCATCCATCCAAGTCACCAATTAAAATGGACTCTAAAAGGGCCTTTAATTACTCTCGGCAGCAACAGGACCAGAAACTGGTGCATTTCTCCAAACAGATGACATCATCTGAGACACTGATGTGGATGAAGGAACCAACATCCAAAGACATTTAAATCACCTTCACGACTTCAGAGTGACAAACTAATAGAGTCTTTATACAAATGAAACAAGTTTCAGTTCATAAATAGATTAAACCCTGAGCTGAGTAGCTGCGTGAATATGTGTGAACTCACTGTCTGGAAATGTGAGCAGATGCTCTAAATATGCTCTGAGATGTGAAGATGGAATCAGATGAATAGCAATAATTTTGACTCAAACGCATCCATATCAGAGGTGTCCTGAAGACACTCTCATATTTCTATGTGAACACCTTTGCAGGAATCTCATCAGGGCATCGAGCCCTGCAATGCTGCACTGGCTGTTGTAGCGCCTCCTGGTGGCGGAGATGCTGATCAACTCTGTTCATTTTACGGAGCTCACGCTAGTAGTCAAACACTCCCAAAAAAGCCTGACTGAGTTGGATCAGTCGAGTTACCTGCAGCAACACAAGTATTACTTTATTCCATGCTCACAGTGACGTAATATATGTTTAATAACACCTAAACTGTAAAGACGTTTTACTGTTTACTAAAATGAATGTCCATCAACTGTTACTTGGGTCTAAATGTCGCGTTAACTTTTGTTGTGAACTGTTGCTTTAAAGAGAGATCCGCCTGAATTTGCACATTTGCATATCTGATTGTCCAACACATGGAAATATGAATAAAACGACTGTTTTATACACATTTGTTGAGTGTAAATTCTTAACGTATTGACAACATCTGTCTGTCTGTCTGTCTGCCTGCCTGTCTATCTGTCCGTCTGTCTGTCTGTCTGTCTGTCTGTCTGCAGGGCAACAGCCAGTGCAGAGGGTTTTAATCCTCAGAAATGAAATGAACTTTGCTCACACACCGATCCGTCAGGTCGGATGGCGCCCGTGCGCGCTGCCTACAGAGATCGCGCACGGGCCTGCCCGCAGCCACAATCCCGGCGAGGATGATGTCATTCTTCCAGGAAGGGAACGTTAGTGTAACAACAGCCAGCAGGGAAATGAACGATCACGCCGAACAAGCCGCGCAAATCGCCATGATACGCGCACAGGCCCGAACATCACGCACGCTCGGAGTCCTGCGGCCGCCGCAGTGATGAAACCTCGTCGCCGCCTCCGAACGCAGCCTTGCAAATGCGGTTTGATCTGTGCGTTTCTCCTCACGACGCTGTCGGCGTGTGCATGGCAGCAGCCCTGGAGCTGCGGGTCTTACCGCATCGGTCCGGACGCTGCACCTCCGCTCGTCCATCTCCGCCGCGGATGCTGCGCGGTGCCGGAGCGCGATCCCAAATGGCGACATCGGACATGTGCAGTCTCCTCTGCTTCCAAATCGTTGGCGGATTGCTGCACACCCCCACTGCACCATCCACAGCCACTATATGTGGCCGCAACCACAACCACAACCACCACCCCACCCCCACCGCCCGCCTTCAGAGAAGCACGTTTTAACCTCCGCCTGATCGCCTCCGTCCTCCATCTGCACGTCAGTGACGAACAGATTGTCATCATGGAGCAAATCTGTTGTGCACATTAACACTTTGGAGTTGCCATCAGGGCAGAATCGATCCTCGCTGCTCTCCCACACACATGACCTTGCTCTCCATCCACATCTGATCCTGTCATCCACGTGTCCCTCAGCAAAAAGCAACCAGCACGACATCTGTGCAAAATGACAACATATTAATATCTTGTCTGTATCAGGACCAAAAGATGTAAAGTGCACCGAAATAATGTGTAAATGTTGTAGAAGCTGTATCAAGTACAGCAAAGATCAACATTTATTTATGTTCATGTTGCCTCTGTTTCAGTGTCTCCAGTTGAGCCATCCCCTCTCTCCCACTAAAACCAGTGATTTTATCCCCTCTGTCCCACTAAAACCAGTGATTTTATCCCCTCTCTCCCACTAAAACCAGTGATTTTATCCCCTCTGTCCCACTAAAACCAGTGATTTTATCCCCTCTGTCCCACTAAAACCAGTGATTTTATCCCCTCTCTCCCACTAAAACCAGTGATTTTATCCCCTCTGTCCCACAATAACCAGTGATTTTATCCCCTCTGTCCCACAATAACCAGTGATTTTATCCCCTCTGTCCCACAATAACCAGTGATTTTATCCCCTCTGTCCCACAATAACCAGTGATTTTATCCTCTCTCTCTCCCACAATAACCAGTGATTTTATCCTCTCTCTCCCACAATAACCAGTGATTTTATCCTCTCTGTCCCACAATAACCAGTGATTTTATCCCCTCTCTCCCACAATAACCAGTGATTTTATCCTCTCTCTCCCACAATAACCAGTGATTTTATCCCCTCTGTCCCACAATAACCAGTGATTTTATCCCCTCTGTCCCACAATAACCAGTGATTTTATCCTCTCTCTCTCCCACAATAACCAGTGATTTTATCCTCTCTCTCCCACAATAACCAGTGATTTTATCCTCTCTGTCCCACAATAACCAGTGATTTTATCCCCTCTCTCCCACAATAACCAGTGATTGTATCCCCTCTGTCCCACAATAACCAGTGATTTTATCCCCTCTGTCCCACAATAACCAGTGATTTTATCCTCTCTCTCTCCCACAATAACCAGTGATTTTATCCTCTCTCTCCCACAATAACCAGTGATTCTATTCTCTCTCTCCCACAATAACCAGTGATTTTATCTTCTCTCTCCCACAATAACCAGTGATTGTATCCCCTCTGTCCCACAATAACCAGTGATTTTATCTTCTCTCTCCCACAATAACCAGTGATTTTATTCTCTCTCGCCCACAATAACCAGTGATTTTATCCTCTCTCTCCCACAATAACCAGTGATTTTATCCTCTCTCGCCCACAATAACCAGTGATTTTATCCTCTCTCTCCCACAATAACCAGTGATTTTATCCTCTCTCTCCCACAATAACCAGTGATTTTATCCTCTCTCTCCCACAATAACCAGTGATTTTATCCTCTCTCTCCCACAAAAACCAGTGATTTTATCCTCTCTCTTCCACAATAACCAGTGATTTTATCCTCTCTCTCCCACTAAAACGAGCGATTTTCTCCTCTCTCTCCCACTAAAACGAGCAATTTTATCCTCTCTGTCCCACAATAACCAGTGATTTTATCCTCTCTCTCTCCCACAATAACCAGTGATTTTATCCTCTCTCTCTCCCACAATAACCAGTGATTTTATCCTCTCTCTCTCTCTCCCACAATAACCAGTGATTTTATCCTCTCTCTCCCACAAAAACCAGTGATTTCAGCCCCTCTGTCCCAGTATAACCAGAGCATTTGTCCTCCCTGTCAAAGGTAACCAGATGAAGCTCTTGTCCTTCACCCATGCTGGAACCAGTACATGTCCTCCACTCTATCAAACTGTCATATTTCCACACTCGTGTCCACCCAGATATGTTTGAATCAGCTGCCTGATGGACCTGAACCCTGCAGCCGTTTGTGTCCACAGATGAGAGCGATACCGGAGACACTCACAGAGCTTCCAGCCGTCTCTCTTCTGTCTTCCGTCTCTTTTCTTCCTCTCTCATTCACATTCCCGTCACATCAGCAGCCTGAGAAACCCAGTTCAGCCCCTCGGAGCTGCAGCCTGGCGCCACTCCTGTTCTGCTGGCTGGCTTTTTGTTTGGGACGGAGGGACAGTCTTCCTCTGTCCTCTGGCTGCTTCTCTGAGCCAGCAACCATGTTTATACTTCTAGTTTAAATAAAATAAGAAGTACTGGTAATGTGAAGAAAAGCTGGGTGGTGTGGTTCGTGATGAAGGTCAAGGTCTGCTGCCTCAGGTCTGGTTACACACTTGTGCGCTGATCCCTCCTCCTCATGAATTATTTGAACTGGACGGCGCCAGTGTCTCAGGTCCGGCTGCTAGCAGGTGACACAGCCAGTTTGCTGTGGGTGAGAATGGACATCAGCGTTCTCCCCAACAACAACCACCCTGAGAAGTTCCTCCAGCTGGACGTCAGGATGCTGCCGGCCTCCTGTGGGGCGCCCCAGGTTGGAGCTCTGCTCTTCACCCAGAGACACTGGCAGAACAGGGTCTACGACCAGGTAGGACTGGTCTTTCTCTGGCTTTGGTTCCTCTCCTCACAGATAGGCCACGGAACTGAGAGCTCCTCTGGAGGACATCATGTCCCAGATTCACGGTGGGACTTCTGTCAGGGCCTGCAGAAGCTCATGCTCATTCGCGTTTTTAACAGCCAGTTCACCCGGGTCCGTTTGGGTCTGACAGCTGCTTTTCAGATCCCCTGTGGCAGTAAAAGCACCTGCAACTGATCTGATCATAGCGTGAGTGAAGCAGGTCAGAGTTTAGAGGAGGAAGAGCTCAACGTTGGTCCAAATAACATCGGTATTGGAAACACTTTCATCAGCAGCAACTCAGATAAATCAGATCCATGACTGCTGCAGATCTGAGGGTCAAGACGGAGCTTGAAATTCAACTTAGCAGTAGTCTGAGGGAGCTGCGGAGGTTTCATGGTCCATGAAGGTGCTTTAAAGCTGCTCCCGATGTGCTGCAGAGCCTCTGTGGCTCATGATGGTTCGCCTTTTTTCTCAGAGAGACAGAAGACCAAAGACGGACAGGAGACCTCCCGCAGCAGCCAAGACCCCTGCTGTCACGTTTGTGGACCGGTACCTGGAGAAGCACATCAGCTCTCACGCTCTCACCTCCAACATTAAAATGAATCCGCTGTTTCCAGCCCCAACGTCCGTGGAGGAGGAGGACAGCGTGAAGGTCCAACCCTCCTGGACGGTTGAAGAGTACAACACACGAACATGTGCTCGCCTGGCAGAACATCTGAAGGTGAGAGGTCATGGCAGCAGGTTAATTGTCCTCTGGTGCAAACTCAAAGGTGATAAGAAGGTCCATGTGGAGTCCAACAGGTTCAGAGGTCACTCCGGCAACGGAAGGTTGTTTGACTTTGACCAACCTTGAATCTGTCTCGAAGCGTGTGAATGTTTGATCTGGTGAACAGCTGACGTTAGTGATGGAAAGATCTGCCTTTTCCACAGGAGGGACAGAAAACGCCAAAAGATCTGGACTTCTGGCTGGAGGACGTTTACACGCCAGGATTCGACTCTCTGCTGAAGAAGACGGAAGCTCAGCTCAAGAGAAGAAGCCGCTGGAGATTCTTCTGTCTGGCGGTGGTGTCCATTGGTGCTGTGGTGACGGTGATTGTGATCCCTGTGGTGCTTCTACAGAGGACCAGCTGACGGAGTCATGCGGTTCCACGCAGGTCCACGAAGACCTCCCAGAACAGAGAAGGTTTCCCACCAGCTCCACTAAATTTTCTCTCTAAAACTCGGTTTTTACCTCCTCCGTCCATCCTTCCTGACTGCAGCACGTGACACCAGCGCCTCCTGTCGCTGAGTGCAGCGGAACGCAAATCTAAACTGGCAGAACTCAGTTGGAGGTTTTCAGCTCACTTCAATAACAACAAATCTGATGCGTTTGTTCGTTTTCTGGTGCAGAGCAAATGTGAAAGAACTCGCGAGGTAGACACAAACGGCGCCACCAGGGGGCTGCTAACCTGATTTACAATGAATTAATGAGTCGAGTTTATCCATCATCAGTGAATTCAGCGACAGCAGCACAGCACACACAGAGTTCCACTAACTGATTTTATTTCATGTATTCATTGCATTAAAGTTGTACAAAGTATTGGTAATCATAAATGTTAAAACGTTAGAAAAAAAGCATATTTGTGACAGTCAACAACACAGCGTATGAAAACGTTTCTGCTTCGATCTGGCCGGTTGGACTCCAGCTACCTTCCTCTGCTGCCACGTCTTTTCCGAAGGCTTCCAAAAGAAGAGCGAACGACACACTCGGAGGGGAAAAGGCTCGGAAGCGCGGGAGGAGCAAAGGAAGCAACACAAACAGCATGCAAACACAAGAGGAAGTGAGAGATTAAGACAGGAGCAGTGGAGAAAAGGCTAAAATAAATAGGTTCCTCTCTTTGTAGTTGATGTTGGTTACAGCAAGTTTATTTACAGACGTGTGATTGCAGGTGGATCAGCACAGAACCAGTGAGGGATCTGATTACAGCGTGAACGGGGCTCCACAGATGGAACTGAATCAGTCAGAATCTACAGGGACAGAAATGAGGAGAACACACAGTCACACACACACACACACAGTCACACACACCCCTTTTTGGTTGTAAAGTTGAAGCTTTAGTTTTGCTTAATGACACAACAACCTCTTTCTCCAGCTCACATTTATGTGGTTTTATACAGTAAATCAGTGTTAATCTGCAACACTGTTGCTGTTTGATGTGTGTAACACGTTAAAACACACACATGCACGCGCACACACACTCTCTCCTCCCTAAGTGTGAAGGGTGGATCGGTCACTCCAGCTCCGTAACTGTGCTGAGCAGGCACAACTACTCGACCTTCCTCCCTCAAACCCGTGAGCGAGTCAATGTTATCCAGCCGCCAGGTTTTTCCCAGTTTGCACAGCTTCCCTCTGAAATTTCTGGTCCTATCTTCCTGGAAATCCAACCCTGAGCTGGGAGAACTGGAGAGGTTCTGCTGTGCACTAAAGCCGGGCTGCTCCGCTAACAGTTCTCATGGTGAGCGAGCACGTTTGACGCCACTCGTGCTTAAGATCCACCAGGACAGCGCTGCACCGCTGCAGTGCATGCTGGGAAGACAGAAGAGGGACCACACACGCTAACGGTTTCTAATGCTGCGCCTGTGAGCAGACAATAGTTTCTTCCATTCATCAAGTTGCAGTTTGTCTGTTCTGCTTCTATAAAAGCTGCTGTCAGAAAACTTCCTCTCATTCCTGATTTATCCGCCTACAACAGAAGGAACCAGCTCTACTGGCTGAACATTCATTTATCTCATTACAGTCCTGGTTCAACACTCAGGAAAACGTGATTAGGAACAACATTTTAGAGATGAGCTGGATTGTGGGGAAAGAAGCAAACAATGGAATTGGCTGTTTTCACAGATAATAAAGTTGGGATTTGTTGTTGAAGGCAGGACTGTTGTGGCTGCAGCCTGACGTGAATCAAGTGACGCCGTTGCTGCTGCAAAGCTCCACTCGATCCCAAACCCATCTAGTGAGTAGTAGTTAGTGTGTTATTACCGCGTGATCACATTATTCAGGAAGCAGCAGCTTCGACAGCTGCTGCTCACTCATTCCTTCCTAAGGATCCACCAAGTTCTCCCCCCTCACATGTGCTGCAAGACTCCATCAACCGGGCCGGATGCTTCGGCATCACGGATGAAACGTGCAGCCGGCAGCAGGAGCCACCGATGGAACCCTCCTGAAGGAGGAGGAGAACGTGGACCTTTTTTAGCACTCGGGTGACAGAAGGTCGTGTGCATAGAGGTAAACCGTGTCTTCATTCAACTTCCAACACAATCTAAGGTGACATTTGTCCTGCCAGCAGGTGGTCCCGCAGGAGGAGGGGGGGACCAGGACAGCAGCAGTCCACCAAACGGACAGTAGTGCAAAACTCTAGACCACTGTAGGACAAAAGCGGACCTACAGGGGGCGCTGTAACAGACTGATGCAGGTGGGGTATGGAAGGAAACTTGAATGCATGTGTGAACTCCCAGAGTGGAGAACTCTGTTCCAGTGCTTCTCCCAGCAGCCATCTGCAGCCAGTACGGCTTAGAGGGAAAACTCACGACAATCCTTCGGTGCAACATTAAGGCAAAGTTTAACGAGCATGTTGGGTCAACGCGTCGCTTCATGTACAGAAGGAAATGATCCGGACCATCAGCGCACGATGGAAACGCCGCGTTCGCACCTCCGCCGGACGACCAGCTGACACAGTTGAGACTCTTTTTTAGGCAGCGCGCCTGAATGATTGTGACTTCTGTGGAGCAGCTGGAGGAGTTGCAGGTCGCTGCGAAAGGAAGACTTAAAAGTCAATTTAAAAAAGGACAGATGAAAATAAACACCATTAGGGTGGGAGGAAGAGAAAGGAAAGAAAGGTTTCATGCACTGATGTGGACACCAATAATATTCATCCACTCTGATAAAACTAGGACCCAAGAGACAAAAGAAAAGTCAAACTGAGCTACGATCAGAAGCTGCATCCCGCTAATAGAGAGTCAAACAGGGATTAGGATTATTGGAATCTGATTGAGCTGAAGGCACATCCATAAGGCTTCAGATGGTGATGCAAAGCTTCCCCTCACGACTGAAACGATGGTGCTTATTGCTGCATCACACACGCCTGCTCCAGGGTTCAAGGACATCATCTTCTTCCAACCACAACAATTATCAGCATCTAAGACTAAAATTCACTTTGTCATGAAGAAATGAGTAAAGTTGAGTTAAAAGAGAAGAGTCAACTATAAAAACAGAGACGAGGGGGGAGCCTCCGGACCAGCCGACTCTGACAGGATGCGTCTCCTTCAGGGGTCGGTGACAGGCGGCGTCTCAATCTGGGGCTCTTTTCTACCCTCAAATGTTTCTTATGGTGCAGCTCTACATGGTGGACTGGAACTAGGGGGTGTGTGGACCTGCTTCAGGAAGCAGTGGTGTTCGGGGAGATGGTAAAAGCTTTGTTCTTTCCTTCCTGTGCGTTTAGGAGTAGAAGGTGAGGACGCTCTGATGGTTGCCGCGCACCAGCAGGATGGGGGGCAGCTCCCTGGACAAGACCTCCAGCCAGGCCATGTACAGAGCGCTGGACACGGCACCCTTCCGGGCCAGAGGCAAACTCCTGCGAGAGGGAAGAGAAGGTGAGAGGGATGTTCAGATTAGCCCCTCAGAGGACGAGGACATTCCTTTAACACCAGACGTTCTAAGCAGAGCAGGTCTCAGCCCAGCCGTCAGGGCCGCGTCCTCTGAGGAGGACCGTGTCCTAAACGTGCAGAAAGCTGCTTACATGACGATGAGGTTGGCCGTGCTGGAGTGCTCCTTCAGCAGCTCGTTGAGGCGGATCTGCCGGTTGGTCTGCACAAGAACACAGAGGGGAACATGAAGACGACGCTAGGAGCGACCAGCAGGAGCCGCGGCAGCTTCCTGGAGTGTGCTCAGCGCCCTCTGACCTTGGCTCGATACAGCTCCAGCTCGTTGTCAGTGATCCTCCAGGGTTCACTGTTCTTCAGCCTCTCAGCAGCTTCCGGCTCCAGGTCGTCCTCCTTCAGGCGGTAAGGCTCGATCAACTCCTCAAAGGCAGAAACACTAAGAGCCACAACACCATAAATGAGGTCAAATTCTTTTTTAAGTGTTTTAGGACCTTAAAAATACATGAACATTTGATGTTGGACCCCAGGGTCGGCGATTAAAACCAGAGAAAGAACTTTTAGAATTCCCGATCTGTACACCCTGGCTCATTGTGTCGTGCCATTACTCCAACTGTCCACAAGAGGGAGCCACCGATTCACATTTCCTGTGTTTCTGGGCAGCAAATCTGTTGAAAATAACTTTTGTGTCTCCAATGATTGAACCAGCTGGATGCAGCAGCTCTGAACTCCGGGACTGTTTTGAAATCAACTGATTCTACATGATAACATAAAGGCCAACAAAGAAATAAAGCTATTTCTGGTGTTGTGTATCATTCTTACATATTCATTTTTAAAGTTGTGGCTGAAGATGGCTTCAAAGGCAGTCAAAGGTTATTTTAAAGATCAATCTGATGGTAAATCAGAGGACTATTTACTTACTGCTCCATCTTTGGCTTGGTGTTAACGTCTCCCAGCACGGTGATGTCTGAGAAGTCTATCCTGAATTTGCTGAGCAGGGTGGCCATCCTGCACAGAGGAGACCAAATAGGGCTTCAAACTACAAACCGCTTCCTGCTCTCACATCCAGGATGTGAGGAGAGCTGAGAGCAGCAGAGGAACAGCTAGAAGCATCTCTTCAGGAGGGGCCGTCAAAGAAAGGATGTGCGTGTTAGAGGTGGAGAAAGGTTTGTGCTGACGTCGAGAGATAAAAGGCTTCTGCTTCAAGCTAAATTTATCCAACAAAAGGGTGTAGGAGTCAGATGTGGGGGACAGAGAGAGCGATGGGGGGGAACACCAAGAAGGAAGAGACAAAGACCACGTCAGTGCTTCACTAGATACAGGTCACACATGCACCAGGATTAAGGCAGAACCATGTCAATATTCTCTCCATTACAACTTCAACACATGAATAATTTGTGTTTTACTTGAGCAAAACATATCACTTAAAGACTTTGATATTTTAAATGAACCAATTTCAAATCTTCACTTGAATAAATGTCACCGATGTGGCTGAACTCAACACGTCTGACTTCAGAAACAGCCGTGTTACGCTGTCAGCAGATGGGAGGGATGCTAACGAGGCTGCTGCTAAAAGGCTGCTGCTATCAAGCTGCGTTGCTGCTGCAAACAGGCTGCAGCAAACAGGCTGCATGGCAGCTAACAGACTGCACAGCTTTGGGAAACAAAGAGACGATTGTGTTTAGTTCAGAGACAAACTGGAAGAACTGTGGAGGTTTGTGAGCCCGACTGGAGACTGACGGCAATAAAATGCTTCAGTTTCATAGCTGAAGAACAAAAAGAATCCATTGCGGTTCAGAAAAGCTTGAAAAATGGAGTGTGAGTGTCCTCTGTGTTCAGTGAGATCATCTCCATACAACTATAAAAAAGTTCTGCTGCTCACATTAGCTCAGGAAACAGCTTAATGAGTCTACAGATCAGCCAACTGGTTACACCTTTAGATTTTAATGTGAGCTTTAAACATTAAGGTTAAAGAGTTCTTACGCGCGGCGGTCATGATCAATCCTGTTGATCTTTCCTCCGATGAAGACGCGGATCTTACAGTCCTTCCACCTCTTCTTATTGGTCAGCAGATACGGGATCAGTAAGGTCAGACCTGTTAGCAGACAGCAGAGGAGACAATTACAGCCCAGCGCTTGTCCCTCACCCGTCCATCATCCGTCCATCATCCGTCCACCTGGCAGGACAGAGCTGTTGCGTCTCCCTCACCTCCATCATCAAACAGCCACCACACGTCCACCGTCCCCTTCCCCTGCTTATTCTGGAACTGCTGACTGGCCTCCAGCAGCCTCTGGTCGGACACGTTCAGAGGAACAGTCGGGCTCTTCTTGTCTGTTACAGAGACACAGAAGCTGCTTCAGGAGGAGATTTCAGCATCCTGGACAAGTTTTATATCCTCCTCTCCAAAACTGACTAGAAGTGACCAATTTTTGATCCCATTAAAACAGACCATCGCTAAATACGGTTGTAAAGAATTACTGTTAAAAGATTAGAATATTGGAGTCGTGTGTCTGTCTGCTGTAAAATAAATCACTTCTTAACTCATGAATTGAGAAAAAACATCAACTATTGAGCAGATTTCATGGCTCCCTTGATTATATTGGGAGTGTGGAAATCTTTCATTTCTACGGTTCTCATCCTCAGCGGAACAGGTCTGAACGTGGAAGTGGATCACACAAGTTATGGGGTTATATCAGAGTGGAGTCACGGCGGATGAGAGCAAACAGGCAGGGAGAGAAGCTGCAAACAGCACAGAAACAGGGAGCAGTCTGACCCTGGGAGGGAGGAAGCTGCACACAAACTGGCACCTCCAGGAAAGACAAGAACAGCAGGAAAGAAGGACCTTTGCAAGAAAAAAGCTCTATTTTGGCCAAGAGCAGTGATAAAAACTGGAGATTTAGTTAGAGGCACCATCACACAGAGCAGGCGGACACGTTCTGTTAGAGGTGAAGACGCTAAACAGGCGACAAGGAGGAGAAACGGCAACACGTTCTTCCCCAAAGCTGAAAAGACGGGACGAGTGGGGGGGCACACGGGGACAGGTAGCAAAAACCAAATCAAAAAGAGATAACATGAAGGGAGGAATTGAGAGTAAATGATGCATATTAAAGAAATCCAGAAGACAGAAAGCAAGAAAAAGATCACAAAGCAACTAAAAAAGTGGATCTCCTGCCTTTCTTCAACAGGGGCTGAGTTGGAGCTTTGCCATCATCATCGTCATCTGGGAGTGTGAGACAAAAGGAGACAAAATAATCAAAACTGGGCTCAGTGCTGGTGCAGGAGCCATCCACGTGCACGGTGGCCTCATCACACACGACACCACAGGACAACAAGACGCGCGGTCACAAAATGGTCATGTCACAAGCTCCTCTTCACTCCTCTGGACCTAAAGACAGGAGGTGACGCTCCTCCTCCAGGAAGGAAACATGTCCACCTTGAGCCCCTGAGGTCACCATTAAGGTCACCGTTCTGCCCGTCTGGAGAACCCGGAACGAGCCAACGCCACACAGAAGAGCAGGAACCAGTGTTCACCAGGGCTGCCATCAGCTCTCTCCTGTGACTACACGTTTCCATGGTGACGCTTCCCCCCGGGTCACAATTAGTAGATGACAGTAGTGGTGAACAGATGTATGTGTATGTGTGTGTGTGTGTTGGATTAAGGTCTCGAACAGATTTGGGGAATTCATCGTAACAGTGGGGATGTTGGCGCTGACCTTTCTGTATAGCTGGACTATTCTGGAGGCTGGTGGCCTTTGAGGACGGCTTCGAAGAGTCCGCATCCGAGTCTTTGCTGGTGTCTATGGATACAATCACGTCCTTCATGCCGGAGGACTTCTCCTGGGAGGACAGCAGATCGTCTGAGGAAGAGAACATGAGGAGACTGTGAGAAACAAAGTCTGGAGCCTGTGGTCCAGAAATACAGAAGCTAGTAGCTAATAGCTCCCTTCAACTCAAATAAAGACCCTTGAATAAACCCTGTGGTGTCCCACTGATTCCAATCAGAACCTTTGGGGTTCTGTAGGAACGACCAGGTTTCCGGGGCAACATGCGCCACTGAATCACATCGCTTCCATCCCATTTATTCCAGCTTTATTCCAAAATGAGACTGATTCCTCTTTACCTTGTCCTTGGATGTGGGACACGTCCAGGCCCTCCTTCAGACGCAGAATAACGGCACCAAACTGGAAGTCAAAGGCGTCGCTGAGAGGAGAAATGAATACAACTGTGTTTCAACAGCAGTGGACAAATGGACAAGTGTCCAATAACAAAAACATTTTAAAGAAGATGAAATCCAGATTTTTCCCGCACACGTTATCCTGTGCCAACAGCACTGAAGGCAAAGGACACAAGCTAAGCCTATTAAGTCATTTAATAAAGGTGGACGGAACCATCTCTGACCTCCAGCTCATAATCCCCCTGATTTACCGGAATAATCAGGGAGCCTTAAATCCTTCAGCCGCTCTCACATGACCGGCTGAGGGTTGATCACAAACACAGGAATCACATGAATTCCGACCTGCTTTCAATAGTGCCAGGAGTTTTTAAATGGAAAATATCAGCTACTTTAGTCATTTCAGGGCCTGTTTATGAACAGGAACATAAAAACATAAAGGGGTGGAATGTGGGGATTTATAGGAATCTGACTTGGAATTAGACGGCGCTGCAGCTGCAGTTCGGTAGCTTGGAGTTACTTACTGGATCATACTAATGTAGGTCTCCACATTCATCATGTCACCATCCCTCCAGTCATTCTTGAAGCCCAGCACCAGGGTGTTGGGCTTGAGGCGGCCCAGCCCCGTAGCCTGAACACAAAATGACACTCCTAAGAAGTTCAACCTTTCCTTGATAGGGAGCCACCTTGAGGTCACTTCCTAATGTTGTGGACTCGTTTGCTTCAGGAGGGAACCTACCTGGAGAAGGTATTGGGTGCCTTGCTTCAGGTCCTCTGCAAACACTGGAGTATAGAAGGCCTTGCACTCATGCTTGAGCAGCCAGCGCTGGTACCGGGCCTGGTCTGTGGCCAGCTCTTTATAGTTGGGCCTTCGGTAACCCTGTGGTGAGGTCACAGACACACACACAAAGTTGAATATGCATTAACCTTGAGCACATCCAGTAAAACTGTGTCCCGCTGGCCAGGATACACTTGTTTTTGAAGCCTGGATCAGGCTGAATCCCAGCAGCTGGGAGGTGCTTTGGCTGCAGCCATCAGCTGGACAACAAGCTGCATTTGTCAACCACTTAATGAAGATGTGGCAGAGCCACTCGCTAAGGGACTCAGACACAGTTAATGCACCTGATCCATGAGCCCATAGAGTTTAGGTGAGTCCCACAGCTGCTGGGTAATGTAATTAGATATGGTTTATTCTGCTCTTCAGAGTGATAATGTGATAATTACAGAGGAAACAGGAGTATCTGCTCACCATGCGAACGTGCCCACAGATCATCAGGCCAACATTTTTTGTAAAGCTGTGAACCAGGTCCAGGAGAGCCGGCCGAGAGTTGGGGTAACCAGTCATCACCAGACACTGAGGTCTACAGAGACACACACCCAGAAGAAACAGCAGTGTTTAAAGCAGCCATCCATTCCACATCTGAACACACACTCTAGTGGATAACGACTGGCTTTGCTGCACCGGGTCCAAACTTCTCTGGTGCTGCAGCCACCTCACCTCTTCCCGCATGTCACTAATGACCCCCCCACATGCTAAATAATAGCTGAACCTTTTCTCCTGAGAACAGGTGCAACAGCTGCATGTGGAAAGTGGTGGACTATGTTAAATACACTACAAGACTTATTGGAGGCAGTGAGAGGAAAGACATCCTGGAGACACCATCTAATGGCCTTTAATGTTCTGCCTCGGCTGCTGCCAAGGCATCACTGTCGCTAACACCAGCTGAAGAACACCCCTGCTGGCTACACGTGGATGAAGAGGACAAACGTGTCGAAATGATTTTTCTCTGGTTGTACCCGTCAGATATTCCTAAAATGCACGACCCTCCAAAGTGAGAGATGAGACTCATATCTGGTCTGATCCCCCTGATGACATCATTTTTAATATTCCAAATAAACTCTCAGCATATTTAGCATTTAAGGCCTATTTGTAAGAGTTCATATCTCTTATTTTATATCAGACATACCTGAAGTTCTTGATGTGGTCCTCCACTCCGCTGAGGCGCAGAGTATGGGTCAAAGCCTGGTGGTAGGTCAGGGCCTGGGTGGATGAGCCCCAGTTCACATCTGGACCAGAGAGGACACATGCAGTCAGAGAGCGCGCAGACAGCGAGCGTGTCGCACGCTTTGTCCTGCTGGGACAAAAATCCTTTGACCCATGCGGTGTCACGGTTATTGAGACCTTGTGTGGGGGAGTGTGCACGTGTGTGTGTGTGTGTGTGTGTGTGTGAGGGGGGGGGGGGCTATGTGTCAAAGAGAGTGTGCATACAGGTGTTTGTGCAGAGCTGCAAGGACAGCAGGACTGTTTGAAAAGGTGCAATGAACTGGGTCCAACAGCACGACAGCTCAACATCAGACACCAACGCTGAGCACATAAACCCACGACGGCTTCATGGTTCTGGGACACTGCAAACATTTCTAGTTGTTCTCGTAGTGCCCTGTAATTCTTCACAATGAAGCACAATAGGAGTCTGGTAGAAAGGCGAGACAGCATCCTGCTGGATTCACTCACCTGGTTTCTTGTAGCTGACATAGATATAAAGTCCCAGGACGATGACATTGGTCAGGAGAGCCGCCCACCAGTTAATGACAAACATCACCACGCAGCACAGGATAGCTCCCGCCAGAGAGACCCACATGTTGTAGTATTTGAAGCTGGGGCGCCATCCTAACGTCACCAATGACAACAGACAGCAACACATGAGAGCTGGACAAACAGGTGGTTCACGTGATACGGAGGTGATGACAACGTTTGCCATATTAATGAGCTGTACAGTTGTGGAATTAATGTTGGAATCTGAACTGGAATTTTAGAGAATCCACGGTTATCTTCACGCTTGTCACATGTCCCATGACATGGTTTTAAAAATGGTGGAAAAAGCATGAATCAAGTTATCGTTGGATAAGTGTGGGGTTAAAAATAAAAATGGGAGTTAGCACTTAGACAAGAGAGCGGATCATTACAGCCAGTACTAGTTACTGTATTTATTTATCACAGAAACTAGACTAATGGGATTTTAGTGAGAGTTTACACAGTGTATGAACACAAACAGGACATAAAGGGTACATTGATGGTCTGCCCCCTGAAGGGAGAGATTGAGTTCAGAATGCAAAAGGTTTCAAATGTTTGGAGCTTTGCTAACGTCTGTGTTAGCTTTACGTCATGTACCATTTAAGTCCATGTAATTACACGGCCTGCTGGGAGCAATTAGAGACAGATAAGAGTCTGACGGAATCTGTACCTGGTGTTCTGCTAGAGCTTTGGTATCGAGGGGGGAAAAAAGCACAGAACTCAACATAATGAAGTGACATACACTCATTACATCTCAATCTCCATCTGAAATATCAGAGAAAGCCCACATGATGTTTCTCGTCTTTGGACTCATTCGGCCTCGGGAAATGATATATCAACAAATTTCAGCTTGAGAGATGGATCCACGAGTAACCTTCCAGTGTCCTTTAGCTTGATATGATCTCTGGTCCCACCACCCTTCCCCTCATATCACACTACGTAGTTTAGTCAGAAACGGACCAAATACATGAGTAATGTCACATTCTAATGTAGGAATTCATGCCGATGTGTCTGAAGCTCATATCGATTCCAAAGATGAGAATGATGAGGAGATAATCATACAGCTTTGTGTATTAGAGACGCATCATTCACTTTTAGATCAATCATCAACAATAGCCCTCAGGTCAGGAAGCTGTCAGTATGGGTTCCACTAAATCAGGACATCTTTGCAGCGTTACCATCAACTTAAGCGTTTTTAAAGTTGGACAGTGAAAATGAGAGAGACATCACATTACGTAGCCCGATTCCGTCATTGATCCCATGTTAAAAAAATATCAAATACACAGGTAACAACACCATAGATTAATTTCAACTTTCCCCTCCATTATGTAAACAATGAATCCCAAAGCTTAAATCAAGATTTCTCATGGAGGCCTAGATCTGCGCATGCATCACCAGGAATTCTTATTGGCAGCATGAACCAACATTACCCAATTACAAACACTTGGATCCACAATGTTATGCCAGTAATCAACAGGCTCACTGTGGATCTATAGTAAAGTTGGTTTAGCTAACCAAGAAGCAAAGCAGCTGTATGGAAACCAGTGAGGGCCACTGCTCCATGTGGGCGGGGGCTCTCAACAAGCCTGCTGCTTCATCACGTCAGGGCAGAGATCTTACCTGGCGACTTGGCCAGTGACGCATGAAACACGGAGAAGTTGATCAAGGCGTAGGAGGCCAAGAAGAAGTTGGAGATGATGGGGGCGATGATGTTCAACTCCGCTGCAAGAATAAGGCAGCAGACCATCAAATCTGGGCGTTCTCCACAACCTGCTGTGTGATCTACGGTTCTAAACGACACGAAAGCTCAAAAATGCCTCAACAGCAGAAATAACAGGCGTGCCTGCTGTCCTACCAATGAGGATGAAGGCAAGAGCGATCCCAAAGGTCAGGATGTAGCCTCTGAGGGGTTCATTATTCTTTCCATAACCCTTTGCAAAGATGCCCAGACCAGGATAGATGTTGTCCTTGCATAGAGCCTGTGGGGACATGACAACATGACGGCCGTCTTCATAGATGCAACAACAAGGCTCACGTCACACAATACTGATGTGAGGTGGCACTGATCATGGCCTTGGTGGTCTCACCTGAAAAACCTTGGGTGCGCTGACTAATGAGGCCAGAGCGGAGGACAGAGTGGCAGAAAAGATTCCAGCAGTGATGATTGGACCAAATCCTGAAACCATGCTCATCACCTGACAAACACACGAGCGTCAGCTCAGGTCGGACCAACCAAACCTTTCTTCCTCAAGCAGCTGCTTCATACCTGGAAATCATGAAGGAGTCCATACTTGCAGTCAGCCGCAGGATCCTTGCAGCTGGAGAAGTCGAAGCCAAATTTGCAGGCAGCATCGGTGCAGTTGGCTACGAACTGGGAGCTGACTGTGCTGTTTATATTTCCAGTGGCCTCCCTCACGATGCAGGATCCTGGTGTGGACATTATGTTATGACGCAGATCAAAATAGAATAAAAGGAATTATTAGACACGAGCCATTCCGGCACCTGTTGAAACGGCAACACCCAGGTACACGATGCCTGTGATCAGTATGGCCAGCAGGGTTCCTCTGGGAATGGCCAACTGGGGGTCCTGCAACAAACATCAGCACAGATGAGGAACCTCATCTTAAACTGGACTTTTCAATAACATCCTGTATGGTTATACACATAAGACCTGTAGGAGTGACCAGTTCAGACTTGACATCGAAGCGACCTCAAATTGTCCCTCGTGGTGAAGAACTTCAGATTTAACAGCGATTCAAGTGGTTTTTACTGACAATCTGTACTAAGAGCTATATTATGTAAAACTAAGACTTAAGCACACATATCCAGGTCAACCAGGAACAATTTAAAATCGCTTCAACCACAAGAGATGCCGGCCAGCGAGCAAACAAGTGGGTACGTTCGCTAGCTGATCCGGACCTTGCCTGGAAGACGGACTAACGCACATCAATTAAATTAAGATCACTGCAATTCAAGTTGCAGTGAAACAAACCCTTGTAAAGCGATCACATTTGTTTAAGGCCCTCGCTACTAAAAACTTACAGCCAGATCTCCTGAGATGTTGGCTCCAGCCAGGATACCAGTGGCTGCAGGAAAGAAGATGGCAAAGACCGAGAAGAACGTTTCTCCTCGGAAATCCGGACCCATGTTTTCCCACAGGAGTGAACCTGAGAGAAGTGAAGAAGGCTGGGTGTGAAAAGACCAGACTGGGATTCAGGATCAGGATGTAGTACGGATGTGGCCGTACCATCATAACCAAAGAAGCCAAATGCCTTCTTGGATTCGACGGAAATGAAGGTTCCAATGAAGTAGTTGATGATGGCTGTGATCAGGACAATCAGCAGGAAAATTTGGGCCTGCACAGAAGGAAAAGAGTAGAGTGAGAACAGCAACCCCTCCGCGGTCCGAAACCGCTGATGCTTCTGCTTCATACTTTGGCCTCCCACTCCATTCCTGCCACAGAGATGCCCAGGAGAAGGATGACCGTGATGGTGCCGATGATTCGGACGTCGTTGATATTGTCCGTCATGATGGCATCTGCACCCTGCCAGAAACGAAAGGAACCGCACAACAATTCACATCGGCTCAGCCAGCAGAACCGGTTAACTGTGCTAAACAAAAGCCCGGACCGCCTGGTGAGTTTTTCTACCGAGTTCTACAGAGGTGGGGAGTAAGTGTGGACCCTGACCAAATAAGAGTCTTTCTAGTCCATCACTCAAGGGTGAAGCCTCAGAATATGGCTGAAGGACCTCAGCTGATGGTACGAGCAACCAGCACCTCTGAGCACGGAGCTGGAAGTGGGTGGATGTTCCCATCTAACGGAGACTCGTTTAGTGATGCTTCTGAACAGGTCAGCTGAGGGTCAAGGTCCTTCTTTATCACAATCATTGTGTAGAATGACAGAGGAGGCTGACGGAAACCTTAACGCAATATTGACTTCTCCACATTACAGGTGACTCTCGGAATCACACCAAGTGTCGGGACATTATCCAGTCAACTAGCAAACAGTTAAAGCCCAGCACTGGTGACTAGACTAACAAATAATGGAACTGTAAGGCCCATGAAAGTGGCATCAGGCCCCCCACAGAGTCATCAGCTGCCGAAGACTTACAGCAAGAAGTTCCACGACTGTCTCAGCAAATCCCACCACATACATGGCGACAGCTACAGCGTTGGCGAAGGCAAATATCAGACCGATAGAGCCTCCAAACTCTGGACCCAAACTCCTGGAGATCAAGTAATAAGCTCCACCTGGAAGCAAAGAGGGAACGTTACACAAACGCTGGGGATACGGTCAAAATACAGGCCTTTCTTTCAACGTTTACAGCAGGCATGTCAACTTCAGTCCTCGAGGGCCACGATCCTGCCGGGTTTTCCATCCCACTGAATGCATTTTCAGCCTGGTGGGACAGAAAACCCGGCAGGATCGTGGCCCTCGAGGACTGGGTTTGACACATGTGGTTTACAGCGTGGACCATTAACTAATTCATCTGTAGAAAACGGTCGTCTACCTCCTCGTACAAATCCATTGGTTGCAATGGCAGACGTTGAGAGGCCGGTGATGGTCGTCACGACGGTCGCCATGAGAACAATCAGACAAGAAAAAGCTGTAAAAAGGAAACACACCTCACATTTAGGTTCCGTGTACACAGATAAATGATGGCAGCCCAAACAATGACTCTGGAAATTTGGTTTAATAAAATGAGGTGAAATGTCGCACGATAAAGCCTCGCAGGAGGTTTGAGCGCCAGAGCTCCAGGATGGTGATGTTCTCTCAGACGTTTGTACTTTAGGATACACAGACTTTGATTTATGCCACTGCAGCTCAGCACCAGGACAGGAAGGGTAAAAGATCTGGGTGTCAATGGCAGAGCAATGGCATCTGTGCCAGCAGCTTTCTCTCTAAAATGAACACCTTTACTATTGGAGGATGCTTCAATATAGCATAGCCGTGCTTGGCTGGATTCACACATGCCCAGATGGAAAGAGCTGCTTTGGTCAGTGTTGTGCTGCCGCAGAAAGCAGGAAGAGGCACTTTTACAGTTTACGCTTTTAAAGACTGCATCGGGGATTGTGACACTTTTCACTGAAGCCTTTTAAAGAGCTTCCTCTGATCACTGAAGTCTCAGTTCCTTTCTGAATCGGTGCCACAGTTGAGGGCTTCACTCACCAATTCCAGCCTGTCCAACGATCCAGGACATGCGGATGAAGAGCATCACACCCCAAATGTTCAACATACATCGGACCTGCAGGGAGGAAGCTCCTCTTAATCAATAAAGCATTTGCATCTCCTTTATCTCAACACTACTGGACACTTCTTATCAGCAGGCATCGCTACCAACATTCAGTCAACATCTGTCACGTTATAAATCAAGCAAACAGGCAGTAAACTGATGTAAATTTGAGACTTGTTCGTCCATTGTCATTAGGTTTTACTGCAGGACTACTGTGAACAAAGACTTGCTTGATTTATAAGCCTGTAAAAGTGGAACTAAAACACTTTTACTCTGCAGGAGGTGGACGTCATTTCCTGCCCTTTACTCAACAACCAATCAATTTTCTTTAATGTCCAATGTTACTTCTGTGGTAAACAAACGGCTTTCGTCACCTGATAAAACTAAAACACAGATTTGTGCAAGGTTTATGTAAAAGAGGAAGTTAGGTCACCTCATGTCAAAACAAAGGCGGTTTGATGACTTGCAGACAAGTTGGAACAAGAAAGACATCTCTAAACCTCTGAGTGAGTTTCACCTCAGCGTCTGGTTGAGGCTCAGATGAATGAGGAGAAACTGATTCTTTTAAGCACAGAATCAATGCTGCAAACTGTTGCGTTTACTGTTGCTGTGTAACTGAGATAAACTTGGTAATACTTTGTTAGAATGCTGCAGCCTATTGTGATGATATGACTCGAGTTACGGCCAAAAGTTGTCATTTTTTTTAGCTCTGGGCTGTCTGGGGTCCTGCTGCAGGGCCCGGGGATTTCTGAATCGGCCAATTAAAGCACGGAATCTAACTTTAACATGGAATATCGCAGAGTTTGACATAATTTGACTAAAATGCTGATTTCGTGTGAAGGCAGAGGACCTACGTCTCGACCTTTACCCGGCAGCTGCTTTGTAAATCGTGCCAGTGTTGTATTGACTGAGGCATTAAAGCGCAGCAGCGACCACGAGCAGCTTATATTTTAAACTACTTTAAAGCTCATAAGCAGTAATGTGAAGATTTACGTTGCAGCATTTCCTTATGAAGGTATTGAGAAGAAGGGTTGTGAACATTTTAGTCATTTAAAATTGAAAAACACTCTTTTTGGCAGGAAAATAAAGAGTAAAAGGTGAAAAAAAAGAATTCTCAAAAATTTCAAAGGTAAAAAATGGAATTTGGTAAAAAAATAAAAAAATAAGAGAGAATTAGGGTAAAGGTGAATGGGATTTCATAGGGACCTAATGGAAGAGCAAAGGTGAGAGAACTTGTTGTGAAATGACGCACCAGAACCCCCTTTATCCATCCGAACTTGACCACTCCTTTGGACTCGGCCGATTCTTTAGCAGCAGCCTCCTCAGCCGGGGTCAGCTCCTCCCCGTTGGCAAAACCATCTTCAAATGGTTCCTAGAAACAAAAACCATTCCATTAGACCAGAATCAGAGTGCTGCAAGTATCATTCAAGGACCCTCACGAATGGAAAAGTAGTAAAACCATAAAGCTGGAAGCCAAGGACTGTGATTTCAGACTAACGAGACACGGAGAGCATAATTAGGGGAGCTGAGAGGCTGCTGAGCATGAAGCAACAACCCGGACGACGTGTATTATTAGTACAGGAGTGAAAACACAGGAAGCGTCCCTGCTGTCCACAATGATGTGACGTAGGTGGACTTATTGTCAGCCTTCAGGGTCTTTGTCCAATTTGCATTCATGGTACCCATAAAAAGCTCTTGGTTGTAAACAGCACAGTCACGTTGATTTTCAGCATTCCAGGGGAAGCTGGGAATAAAAGGGTGTCCAACCCAACAACACTTAACGGCGAGGCGATGGAGGTCTCCGGCCTCAAAGCCATTAGTCTCCGTGACATTTGAAAGCTGAGTGACAACTGCTAATTAAGGCAAAGGTTTGCTTGTTCACTCCATCATAGAGAGAGCATGCTTTTAATGCCAGGCCCTCTCATCTTTGTTCTTATATTCCTCTGAAAGGTTTCTGGTTTACGCTTTATTGCTGTGCACCACTGGCGCCGTCTTTCACTTCCTGCCAACAACATTTCACCATGTTTCACCAGCATCAATTCAATTCAATTCAATTCAATCTTTATTTATATGGCACTTTTCATACACTAGGTAGCACAAAGTGCTACCTAGCCATATTCTGCTTCTTTAAATTGTGACCGTTGTAGCAGCATATCAACAAATCAGCACTAAAGTCTTGGAAATTGAGGAAGCAGGGAGACATATATCATAAAAATGAACATGTCTCAGCACACGGGCGCTGCGCTGGGCGTCTCCATGATTGCCTGGGAGAGTGGCAGCAGAGTGCGGCTTTGGGGAGGAGGAAGAGCAGGAGCATTGCTCAGCACGGAACCACCATCTGTCAACGTCTGTGTCCTGCGTGACTCATCCAGGCTGCTGTGAGTCAGCGGAGGACTCACCTGATTCTGGACGGCTTCTGTCAGACTACGTCCACAGATCTACAGGAGGAGAGTCCCAATCCTGACCGTCAGCACGGATGTAAAAATGCAATCCCTTTATTCCACACAATACCCTTCAGCACGGAGGTTATTTATGTCAGCATCGGTGTGTTTGTTGGTTTAACAAAAGAACTGCACATGAAACCTGAAAACAAAACCCAGTTTCTGCAATTGTGTATCATAATTCCAAAATAATTAAGCCGTATTTTGACAGAAAACAGCTGGGCCGTGGGATGTAACTCTCTCAGTGTGACGGCAGGTCACGCAGCTCATGATGTTATATAACACCAAAGTTAATATCCGCTGAGCTTCTGTAGCATTTAGGACCTCAGGGTTGATTTGGCGGCTTCATTCGTGGAACCAGATCGCCACCAAGCTTGATGTTCCTTTAATATGATCATTTCAGAGGCTGAGACAAATAAGCATAGACGATCCAACTGCTACTCAATGATGTATCATGAGGGTGATTTTGTAAGTAGTGCAAGAATAATAAGGCTATACTGCTAGCCAAAAACTAATAACAAGAGCAAGGGGCGACCCCAAAGGAGCTCAGGGTATTCTAGCAAACAACCGCAAAGAGGAGGACTCTCAAAACAACACAGGGTCAAATCTGAAGAGTAAAGCAGGGTATTCTTTATCTGTAGCCAGGGTACAGCTAACAGAGGTGGCCTCCACATTGTAGCGTGTATCCCACAAAGCAGCAATTGCAGCTTTAACTCAAGGCTTCGGCTGTTAAATGGACAGCAGCACTGCAGGGAACAGGGCACAGAACGAGTTAGGGAACATTATTTACGTGGCTGAAGCGGCACAAAGACCGGCTTTGTGCAACAATGGCAAAGCACGGCAGCGCACGCTGGAGCGAGTCCCTGCTCACAGAACAGTTAAACCACTGTGGCTGTTAGACGTCCCTATAATGAGAGGTTACCTGTAGGCAGTTTAGTGAAGTGACTGTAGGAAGTGTGCACGGCTATGCTGAAAACAGCACATCCTGCTCACCGATTCATAATCTGCCCCTGGGGACGTGCGACAACTGGCACAACACACTCCTTGACTTGAATGAGGCTGAAAACAGTCCGCTTCACTGTACACTGCAACGCACATTTGAAAAACACGTCACACTACATTCTCTCACTCTCACGCACGCACGCACCCAGGCGCGCAGGCGGTGTTTATGCTCAAGCACTCACACTTATTGCCGCATACACGCGAGCAAAAATTAGAGTAACAACAAAATATCAGATTAGATCAGGAAGTTTTGAGACAGGAAGATGTTCTCAGGTTTCTGCCTGATGGCCATCAGTGAGCAAGAGACAAAGATGACTCTTGAGATCATTATTGTTTGGGGAATTCTCTCTGGGAAGTTCATTTTCAGCTGGAAAACTCTCCCAGAGTTGGATTCCCCGCTGCCCACAGAGGCGTGTTGACAGAACCAAAATGGCCCGGCCTCAGACTGCAGAGATTGATGTTTGGAATTGTGTCAAGTTACTATTTGATTCTTGGCATGAGCGTGAAAGAGGTGATGAGTGACGCACCTGCGAACAGCGAGGGCCTTGTTTGCTAGCAGCGGCGGCGGAGAATGGACGTTGCGAGCCCTTTCGCAACCATCATCGGGTTTCGGTGAACAGTGGCAATTTCACTTTTTACATACCGGTAATATTTCTGTGTTGACTGAATCCACGTGAAACGGCCCTAAACATCGTGTTCTGTGGCGGCAACAGCCATAAACAGTCAGCACGCAGCGTAATTGAATAATCAAACTATTAACAGCTCGGCAGCAACAACCTCAACCAGGTTTAAGTGTCTGTAGAACTGGCTTTTTCAGTGTTCAGAACACAGTCTTTGTAATGCTGACGGTCCCCAGGAAGAGGAAAGAATCTTAAGCTTTACCTTGAACCATTTTACTTTTAGCTACATTATAAATCCGACCTGGATGAATGAGAATGTTCACAAACTTTAGCTGAATTCTCACTCAGGGAGAGTGGAGCACCACACCTTAACATTTAAGTATACTGTATTTTATGTATATGTTATATACATATATATAAAACTGCCACAATCAGCACTGGTCACTTTGGTGTGATGGCCGCATGGACTCTTTCGACCAACTCAGGATTCCCAGGGAGTGAGCTCAAATCTATTTTCCATTGAGCTCACAGTTAGCATCATGGAAAATTGGTTGACATCCTTTCACAAGGCGAGTGCCACATGTGTGCTGCTCTGCATGCAGGACACCCGACAGGACGTGTCCACAATCCAGTCAGTGTGCAGCTGTTTACAGAATCCAGTCATTGTTGGTGGCCCACTTTGGTAAACACGTCTGCAGAGCACATGTCGAGGGACACGGGAACCGACTTTAAGCCTTTCATCTGCCTTGATTGAAGCACCGCGTGCTACTTCTTTCAACTTTCCAAAGCTTTCCTCCTCTCGTGGCAGTTTCCGCTCTCATGGCGTTAGCTTTTGGGGAAAGAGATCTCAACAACTAGCTGTATATTTGAACTTGGCAGCAGCTAAGCTACCAGAATAATCCTAATATTAGCATCAACACACTGAGGAACCCCCATACATTGCCGTAGTTATTTTGAGAACTGTGTAAACACATTGAACAGTGTTAGATTTACTGCAACTGCATAACTCTTCTTTAGCAGTTTATAACACGTTGATTTATTTATAGTCCTTATGAGACGCAAATACGGCACCAAATATGAGTCGGTAATTAAAATGTACAGAGTCCTGAATAGATTTCCTTGCTAATTTGGCTGGTTTTCCATGGGGCCAGTTTGTGTGTTAGCAATCAGGGCAGAGATAGCGCTGTTATCAACGTTCTCAGTTATCTGAACAGAAGAACTGTACTACAATAGTGTGTAATATAAAGATAAATCATATAGTGACGAGTAACTGATATGGGTTTTTGTCTTTTGGTACGTTTGTTTTGCAGACTGAACTTCCACAAGTCTCCTCTCCTCTCCCGATACGATGAGGATAGAAGTGACGTAAAAATGATGCGGAACCTCTGAAGTGCAGTTGTGCCCTGCTGGAGGAGCACTGTGGATCCCTCCCAGTGGAACAGCACAGACCACAGGAAATGGCACTATGAAGGTCAGCGCTGTCGTGCTCCATGAAGGAAACCAAATTCCTCAGTTCTGAGAAAGCAGATGAGCTGCGTCTGCTATGACAAAATATTATTCTGACCTGACTTGGTTTATGACAATACATGCCAGAGCCTGTAGAAATATCTTTGATCTGTGTTTTGGAGAGATTTTCCAACTCTTTCCAGAAGTCTGTTGCAAGTGATCCACAGCAAAGGTGGAGTCACTGAAACAGATCTGAACCTTCTCGGAGGTAAGAAGAACACCTTTGAAAAGCTGTAATTTAATGTACAAAAGCAGATCAGGATAACGTGTGAAACCCTCAAAGCCAACTTGTTTTCACCCTTTGCCCCACATGCAGTCCTCTTCTGCTGCCCAGGTCTTCATTTTTCAGTAGAGACCCCCGGACTTGCAGATTTGAGACCTTTTATCATAATTGGAAGCCTTTTCTACATCAAACTGGTGGCTGACCATCTCCTCTCCTGGGGCCCTTGATCCTGCGTGTCACCTCCCTCGCACCGATTACCATTAGCCCACATTCAGCAGCTTTCAGGCCAATATTGAATTGATTGGTTAGTGCAAACCGTCAGTGACTTGTGAGCACACACAGTTTCCAACTGCATAGCGACCAGCTTCCACCAGCACGAAGACGCTGAAATGGTTTAACAGTGGTAAATGGTTTAACCATTTAGTTTAACAGAAGGAGCTGTTTCAGTTATTTCACATATATAGCCACTCCATTTGCCATACGCTAACAGGGCCATAATCTTTTCTTTTTTAAAGTGCTTTATTAACAACAATATACAGAACATTGTTCAGTCCTGTGACCGAAGCACGACTAGCTTCCAATTATGGGGGAAACGCGGCTCTGCCGGCTCTAGTTGACGCAGGCGCCGCTGACAGTAGCTCGTTAGCCGCCTTCTAACTTCACACTAAACTTTCGAACGCTCATCACCTTCTTCCTTTGTGGCGGTAAATCCAAAACTAACGACTGGGAAGTGATGTACCTAGCCCGTTCCACCGCTAACCGTCTCTGCCGTTGGGAGAAGGATGTTCCGCCGATGTCGACCTTGCTGCGGCTCCTCCTCGAGTCCCGGTGCTCCCCTCCGCTATCATACCAAGCCCTCTAGATACCAAGAGGGCCGCCCATTCATCACCCAGAGTATACACTGAAAAAGTTTTTGGACGTAAGGGTTACTTCCTGGTTATGCGGCCCACTATGTGCAGCAGCGTCAACTAGATTGGATGCGCATCAACGAGGGAACGCTATACGTCCATAGATTGTGCAAAAGCTCAACCAGTTCTGGAGCACGCTGACCTTAGATCTTCAAAGTACAAAAGTTAGGGGGCCTTTAATAACCAAGCTACTACCGCCCTTGTTTAACCGCTATTTAAAACTGTATCTTAACCTTATAGCCATATACCTACAACTAAAATACATGTACTCACCTGTGTGAATAACTTAGATAATCTTGAGCCGTTTCCTGCCCAATCTCAACTGATCAAGAAACATATAAAACCCATTCGAGTTGTTGATCCTTCCTCATCCCGAATCCCATCAGCCACATCCATCCAATCCTTCCTGTCAGCACCTTGATTCTCTAACCAGAATCAAAGTCCATAATCTACGGCCTCATCCAGAAAACCTCAAGTTTTCTTCTCAAATATGGACAAAACCAATATTATTAGCAGATTCATGGGTCTTCATGACTACATTTACACATGCAACAAGTCCCCAATAAATGTGAGGCAAACCCACAAAATCAGAGAATCTTGAGTACAAAAGAGCACATCTTTGTGTCACATATGAAGTTACTGTATTTCTTTAATTTCCCTCCTTCCATCCTCCATCTTAAAGCGTGCTCGCTCTTGAGAATCAATCGAAAGTGCAACATTCGTAATCGTACGGAGCCCTGACATCAGTCAGAACTCTGGGTTGTGTGTTTCTCCTCAAGATGAGCGGCGTGTAAAGGCTTTGATGACGATATGACACAAGAAACAAAAGAGCGCATGTTCTACTGTTGACTCGCTCTGTACTTCCTGTTCAAAAGTTGGTGGTTACAGGCATTTAGATATAGGAAATTATGTCAGATCCGCCCATTTATGGGAAAAAGTACAGATTCGTTGTTTTAACATCTTCACACAGCAGTTAGCAGAACCGAACACCACTGAAGGTAATCCAGGGTTAATAGATACCACCACCTCTACTCTGTGGTTTACCCCTAAATAAAAAACCTGCGTAAAACATTACGAAATCATGCTTTTAAACTATGTACAAGTTCTCCTTAAACAAAGAGCTTTCTGTGTCGCTTGGTTTCTTCATTAGTATTATTTTGGAAAAAACTAGTGGAGTCATTTGAGGGAGACTCAATGAAAATACTGGGAACAAGGAAGGGAACAACCCATTAAATCTTGTCGTTGATCCAGGATTTTCATTTTTTAAGCAGACTGCAGTTGTAAATGCTCCCAGTTAGGAAAGGAAGCTTAAAAGCTGGGCTGTAAGTGAAAGGCTGTATTGTCAGACAGCTACCAGAACACACCAAGATCAGCTGAAAACGGACTCCCTTGTCGCGATACTCCGTTTAGGTTAAATGAAGAGGGAAAACTCCCACACGCTCCCAGTTTAACTGGTGTAGCAGGAGGGGACGAGGTGGTGCTATTTTTGACACAAGGTCGCATGCACTGCATTGAGATGTTAGGAGGAGGAAGTCGGGCCCTTGGCAACACACGGAGTTACAACAGCTGGAAGGCCATCAAAGGCTGAGGCTTATCCCCTGGACAACGGCCATGCCAGAATCCCAGGGTGTCCTTCATTTCCTGTTTCTGTGTACAATCTGTGCCGCAAACAAAGGGGACGGGTAGCAGCGGAGGAAATCAAACAGGAGGTTCCAACCTCAGCTGTCAGGAGATAACATCCCAGCGTCTCGCAGGACTTACGTCCGACTGACTCACAGGTGTTCAGCGGCTCGGGGGCCCTCTACAGAAGTTTTTAAAACTCTGACAGGGTTTTAAAAACACCAAAAAAGACAGAAGAAGCCCTCATCGGCGGTCCTGATACCACCACCCGCACCATTAACCTTGCACTGATACGTGTGGCGTCCCTGATACCGATACAGTCCAGCAACATTATAGGCTCCAATGCTTTATCATCTCAACAGTCTGCCTATAATTCTGAGGACCTCTGCGTTTACAGGAAGTGGACATTCTGATCCCGTCCAACTCAATCATCAAACCTGTCCCTTTGGGCTCAGTGCTGTCACAGCTGGGGAGGACAGGAGCCACTCAGTTTAATTTGCTGTTGACACAACCCCCCCTTGCTTTACAACACTAATATTTTGTCTGACGTTCATCATATGACGTCACGTGTAAAAGTCACCCTTGCCGGCCACCCGTTGGTTGAAAACCTGCTGCCTGTCAGACAAGCTGGTCTCACACGTGCGGGTTTGTGTTGCAGTTATCACGAACAACACACCATATCTCCTTTCATACACACGGATGTGCTTCCGCACAGGGGGTGGCATCAATATTTAACTACAATGCATTCATGCCCGGCCGCTCGGGCTCAAATAGATCTGCACCGTCATCTAGACTGCCGCGCTGCCGGGAGCTGAAACATGCGTAGGGTTTAAACACCGCCCTGTTGGTGAGCAAGGCATGTTCTCCGCATGGCGATAACGCTCACCACCACCGACGTGGAATCCTCGGCAGAATGCAGGAAAACGCAGCAGATCCGTGCCGGCTGCGCTGCCCTGAATGTCTCATCGATCGGGGTGAAACAGCCCACGGGCAGCAGTCGATCAGTGCAGCGGAATTTCCGTTCCACAATCTGATCTGGGAGCACAGCACAAGGAGCTCTTCTCTGTTGGACCTGACATGGGGAAGGTCACCATGACCTTGGGGGGGGGGGGGTCTTTATTATAAGCCAGAAGTTAATTAAAGTGTGGTGCTGCAGATCTGCTACCAGACATAATTTTGTGGTGATGATGGTCTCCAGGCCGACGACTGGTCCTGTAATAAAAGAGAGGACGCTAGAAAGCACAACGGCTGCTCTCTTTTAACAAAATTATCCCCAATAATATGAAGCCACCTTTCATCACCTCTGATGTCTCGATATGGGGCCACGTTTACAGAACTGTGGGGGGGGGGCATTTTTCATTTTCTGCGCGTGTGGAATAATAAAAGCTTTCAGGGTCCAGCAGCAGCAAATACCTCAGTTTTAAAAGGACAGTTTAATGTTTTATACAATATAATTGGTTCCAGCTACAGGGTCAATGTGGAGGTTACGCATCACTGTGGGCGTTTCAATGACCCTGATTCCAGTGACGTGCCTCATCCAATGAGCAAGGCATCATTTCCTTTGCATTCACTTTAGCCGGAATGCATTAGGATCTAAATATATTGTCTTTATTTTACGATTATTTTGAAGGGTGGATCCACTCTCTTCCTCATTCCTCTCAGCACCATCTCTTAACCAGCCTGACAGACGTGATGACTCTCCTGATAAATCTGGTTGAATGAGTCGTAGGATTCCCACAAAAATGTTAACAATCCACATGGTTCTTCAGCACAGTGAGCTATAGGTTATTAGGAGTCAGTGGAACTGGGAATAAATCATTTAGTAGGTTCATGTTCCTTTAAAGAGTGGGAACAATTCCTTCTATTTGTTTTGCTATTAGCCGCATTAGCTGTTTGCTCTCTTGGTCAAACACTCGAACAGCCTTATGGGTTCGCTGGTTACTTCATTTAGGTTAACGAACACACGCAGACAAGAATTAATGTTTGGGAAGAATAATGACACACTAGTTGGCTTTGGAGTTTAGCAACTTTTGACAACACTAATGACCCCGACCAGCCAAGGGAAAATGTAACCTTTTATATACACACACACAAGGTCAGCGCTGGAAGACGGTACGGTTGGTTATGTAGACAGAACCGGAATATTAACACATGATGTCTGTTACAAACCTGGGGATCATTTTCATGCTCAATTATTTTAACACCTTGTCATTCAAACTCGGGTAAATAAAAGAAAACGAGATAAACCTGAATTCAGGTCAGCATCGGTATTAGAACCAAATGAGACTCTAATAAACGTTGGTTCTATGGATGAACCATCACAGGCTGGACTGTTAAACCACCAAATGTGCTGGAGAAGATTTAACCCTGAAGTATATGTACATCACGTGAAAAGGGTCTCTTGCCCCCCTGGTCCAGAATGTGAGGGGACACATGTCCCTCCACCAGCACATGTGCACACCGACTCGATCAACATGCTGGAGCCTTCCACCCCCCCCCCAGAGCTCACATGTGAGGAACCCCTGCTGTTCTGCAGGTTCTAAACGGTGATTTACGGTAGCCCTGCTCTCAGACATGTGTGGCGCCTACCTTGTCCAGCTCGTCGTGCAGCTCGGAAAGGGTGGGTCTGATCAGCTTCTCCCCCAGCGGTGCTGCTGTCTGGCGGTAGAAGTCGATGTTGGGCACCGCATCGATCGTGTTGTGGCCAAAAGTCCTCAGGTAGTAGGTGTTGGTGTGGGTGTCATAGTGGTAGTGATGCTGGCCTCCGGTGGAAGAATGAATGCTAGTTTCGCTCATCACCGTGTCCCCGTTCTGGATCCCCTCAGCCGGCGGTGCCTCTGGGGAGGCCGCGGACCCCGCTCCACGGGGATCCGCGAAGTTTACCACCCGGAATCGGCCCTTCGCTTCTTCGCCATCGGGAGCGCTTGATTTGTCGCTGGATGGGACAGTCGTGGAGACGTCGGAACTCGGAGACTTGTCTTCCGCGGCGCCGGCTGACTCCGCCACAAGATCCACCTGGAATCGACTCTGGCTCGGCGTTGGACCCAGCGGCCTCAGCCCCGTATCCGCCGTTAGAAAATCATTCTCCGCCGTGGCGTCCTCCGGTGGAGCGGAAGGCGCTGAGGATGGCGATGACATGGCACAGAAATACAAGTGAGCGGACAGCTGGAGGGGGTCAAAGCCACTCTGGAGCGACGCGGTGCCCGGGAGCGAGAGTCCTGTGACCGAAGCACGACTAGCTTCCAATTATGGGGGGAAACGCGGCTCTGCCGGCTCTAGTTGACGCAGGCGCCGCTGACAGTAGCTCGTTAGCCGCCTTCCAACTTCACACTCTAAACTTTCGAACGCTCGTCTCCTTCTTCCTTCGCGGCGGTAAATCCAAAACTAACGACTGGGAAGTGATGTACCTAGCCCGTTCCACCGCTAACCGTCTCTGCCGTTGGGAGAAGGATGTTCCGCCGATGTCGACCTTGCTGCGGCTCCTCCTCGAGTCCCGGCGCTCCCCTCCGCTATTATACACACACTGCAGTCGGCATCACCGAAGGGTGGGCTCCATCTGCCGGAGCGATGTCTCGCGAGATGTCATCGACCCGGTCTGCTTGTACGCTGTGCAAAGTATCGCGAGAGTACATCACAATAACCCAAGCAAGAGGTGTGACGTCAGGTTTCAAAAGAAGGAGGAAGGGGAGGGGCGGCGGGGTGAAACCAGGCACTATGTGCGCGTGTGTATGTGTGTGAGTGCGTGTGCGGCATGCCTCTATGGGGACCCTCTACTGACACTGTCCTTGTCCAAACCTCAACAACATGAAGCCAAATGTCATTGTGCAACCTGGTGAGGTTCTGATTGATGCGGCATCTTGAGTCTGTGTTTGGGTGTTGAGTGAGGTTAGGATAAACAGAGGTCAGCGGGATGACCTCAGGATCTTTCCAGATCTCCTTGTTTTCGTGGTAGCTTTTCAGAGGTGACAGGCTGCACCAGCCTTTAGACTGATGATTTTTTTTTTATATAAAGAAGCCTCATATCTTCCCAAAATCTAAGACATTAGTGTTGTTATCAAGTTTCAAATGTTAATAATGTCACTGAAAACACATCCTTTTATAACACTTCACTGATTTATCTGATTTGTCCTTGATAATGGTTGCCTTGAAAAAATGGTAAAAGACTTTTGTATTACTTGTAACTTCCATTATTTAACTTAGCACCGACAAAAGACTTATAATCAGACTACTTGGTATATGGGAAATATCAATTTCCTGCATCTTTTAAAAAAATAAAAAATCTTGGCTCTTCTCCAGTGTTATGGACATGCAGCAGAGACAGTTTATGAAAAACAGCAGCTGCAACTGAATCTGCAAATATTTGAGAGGTTTCCTGTCTAGACCAGTCTAAGTGGACATGATATGGAATTACTGAAAAGTTCATTTGTAGTCCTGGTCGGCTGAATCTGTAGCTGGATCGGAGCAGATGGATGGAGGGATGGACAGAGAGATGGACTGAGAGTGGTCAGAGAAATGGATGGAGAGAACAGTCTGCGTTCTCAACAGAGTAACCACACAGAGTGCTTGAAGAACCGTCCAGCTTATTGAAATATACAGAAGGTGATGGATGGATGGATGGATGGATGGATGGATGGATGGATGGATGGACGGATGGACGGACGGATGGGCGGACAGACGGGCGGGCGACTCAGGGTCATGACTGGGGAAACGTGACCCAATTGTGTCCCAAACCCCTTCACATTAGGACCATGGAGGTCGGCCCTTTAGAACGCCCCCTCCTGATATTGGCCATCACTATCCACGAATCAATGTTCCGTCGTCCTAATTACATTACAAACCCATTTCCGGGGTCACGACTGCAGAGGTGAAATGTGATATTTGTTTACTAAAAAACTACCGAACACGTGACCAGTGATGAATCTGTCTGGATAATGGACCAGGGTTCTCACACAGTCTGAGGCTAATTGCTTTTAGCACTGATGGGTTCTGATGTAATTTGATGTAACTGCGAACGTGGGAAGCATTAAGTCATTAATTGAGCAGAGAAAATCATAAGAAAACAGCTGTTTTTACTGCCCATAACACCCCTGAGGCAGTGGTTCTGTTTGGCTCAGTTTGGTCCAGTACCTGCGAGCGTGTAGGCGTCAGTCAGCGGTTTCTATAGATGTTATATATGTATCTATTAAGTGTAACTACGAGGCTCTGTGAAGCTGAATTTCTAGATGCAGCAGGTCGTCCACAGTCAGGACAGTCTGGTTTCTAGAGGCTCTTAGAGCATGAAAAGAGGGTCAATAATGAGTTTATCGACATATCAACTCTGCCTCTGTGGTATTTTCAAGCCCTGCCCATGTAACACCCCCATAGCATAAAAAAAAATCATTCTTTACAGTGTAAACGGCACTAAAACAGGGTTATTTGTTTAGTGACAAACGGTGGACATCGGGCAGAGCAGCTATGCTTTCAGCCTCCTCCGGAGGGGGTGGGGAGGAGGGTGGGGAAGGTGTCACCAGCAGCACAGATTCATGAATAATGGTGCTACTTTACCCCCACCACAGACATCGGCTCACAGGAGGGTGTGGACACACAGAAAGGAGCCTTTCGCCGAAACTAAGCTGCTGTGATGAGCGTTGCTGCCCAGCGACACATTAGCACAAGAATGAAACAAGTGAAACTCTCCAGGTTCACGCGTTGGATTCATGTCACACTTCTGCCTCAGCAGATTCTCTCTGCCGCAGGAAGTTCTGGCAGGAGCAGAATTTTTGATGCTAATTCAACACCGACCACTAAAGAGCTGCAGACGCCGTCGGCAGGTGGTGCAGAGCATCCCTGTGTGAGGCTTCCCCGTATTCTCTGCTGCAGCGTGGAAGGTCAGGCTCCCTGCAGAGCTCCTGCTGCTCATTAGCTGAAGGGAACGTTAATCCCGTTAATGCTGCTCGGTCCAGCGGGAGGTCGTTACAGGGACCTGCTCAGTGCTGCGCTCCTATTACTGCACAGCCTCACCCCACTGGATGCAGCGCTGCTGTCTCACAACATTTACCCCTATCTAAAACCCCAAAAGATCTTCATTTATTTGATGCTTCAGCACAGTAGCTCAGAGCTACTCGCAAAGATGGGAGGGGCACAGCCTCTAAAGAGATGTTTATATCACAACCTATATTTAACGCGCTTAATGCAAACACTTGGATCACATTACTGATTAGATCACCATTTGTTTTTGGGTTCACCACAAGGACTCTAGTCCATCTTGACCCCCCAGGGATGTGTGTTCCCAAGTATGCGTGTGAACACAATAGAGTGGCTCACTCGCCATCGCACCACCGTAGTGGTGTTGGAGCTGACCGGTGGAGACTTCATAATTCTGAAACTACCCATGTCCAAAGTCCTGCACTCCTTCTAAACACAAGGTCAAAGAAAGAAGCTGCAGAACCAACTCTAACGTCCTGCTGCCCTCTTATTAAACCCACGATCACTAGCTGGTCACAGGCTGTTGGGCCACTTCAACCACGTCAGGCTCAGCTGTCCATTAAAGCTTTTCAGGGTTGGGCTCAGAATCCAGCAGCTGTTTGTCCACACCGGAAGCAGCCAGCCGGGGGGCCGGGGCACGTTTATTCCCTCTGCCTTTGGAACGCAGGAGGAGGAGCTGCTGCCTGTCTGCTGCCAGTGGGAGCCGATTCCTCGCTGGAGGAAGATGATGGGTTAATGGTGATGGCAGGAATAATGACGCCTGTCTCCGTTTCTGCCGCACTAATTCTATGTTTTTATTGCGCAGAAAAGTGTTACGGCTGTACGATGACCTGTTTACTGTCTCAAATGCACAGACAGACAACAGGAAATGATGTAAGAGGTAAACAATCCAGTTATGTACCATCACCGTGATGTTGTAGTTGGCATCCTGGTGACCACCTCTGTTAGGTTTCATTACCAAAGTCGTCATTTGTTACTTCAGCTCCAAACAATCCAAACCACCTCCGATGGTGTCTGACATCATCTTCTGGAGGAAGACAGACGTCCTCAACACACTTGGGGACTTCCTTTTGAAGCTATTACTCAGTAATTAATGAAGCAATGCTAATACTCCTAACGAAACCACTGGGATCAAAGATTAGGAGTCTCGAGCTCGACATGTGCACGTGTCCTGGAGCATATTTAAGTGTCTGCATGGCAATAATGAGAGAATCTCTCCTTAACATCACTTTGCTCTCAGTCTTCTCAGTTTACTGTAAGACGAGACTTGTGCCTCAGGTTTGACCTTCTGAGTTATTCCTGTCCACCCCCCCAACCACCACCACCACCCTCAAGCCTTCTCTAGGTCTCTACCTGTCAGAAGGTGCTGCAGCTGAGCTTTACAGCCACATGGCATCTCAGGCTAAATTACAACATATGTTGGGAATGTTGCTGAACACGGAGTACCTTATCTCCACTGCTGTGACCTTCGGCACAATAAACCTCATTAAGGCTCCGTCACCAATTACTTCCAGACGGGAGGAGAAACTAATGGTATTACAATCTGAGGCTAATGGGAACCACTAACGGATGCCGTGTGAGACAGCCAACAGGTAACTGGTCCAAGCTCTCCTCATGTTCTGGTACATTTGAGACTCTCATGACCTCTCACTGTTCCCCATCCTTTATCATTTGATACAACAAAGATATAAGGATGAATTTCAGGGACAAACTTTGATGGATTCCTGTCCTTAAGATAACAAAAGTTGTTTTTCATTCCAGAGCTCCTCAAATCTAACAACCCTCAAGATAAACTTCGAGGTCCATCTGACACGTTCAGCGTGTTTGTGGTCTAATCAGACACTGCGTATTTACCTGAAGGTAGGGGGTCGATGCACCTCTCTGCTGTGTGGTTGATGTGTCCTCAGGCTTTGGTGTGTTTTGGCCTTCGCTGCAGCCTTTCAGTTAACAAGGCTCTGCGACTTCGAGGCTTCTGCTTCCAGCATCTAAATGCAGCTCGTTCTCAGGCCACCGGGAGATGAGCGCACACACATGTGGAATGTGTCAGAAGATGGAGAGAATTTAATTCACTGGATGGACCAATGGAAGATTCGGAGCTCCTCACAGCCTGGGAGTCCTTAAAGGGTGTTCCTGTCTTTTCATGTGTCTTTAAGTGAGAACAACCTTCCCTCGATCCACTATAGACCGATAGAGCACAGTTTGGGGGAAGAGCTGCATCAGTGGGTGTGGGTCTGAAACATTCCCCAGCTCTACAGAGGCTCTGTGAAGCTCCACCAGATCTTTGGGGTCTCTGTTAGCTCTCTGGCCAAGACTCTTCTCCTGACTGTTCAGATTGTTCATCTGTCCAGCTGTGGGATGGGTCCTGGTGGACCCAGACCTCTTCCATATGATCATGATGGAGACCTCTGAGCTCTCAGAAACAAATGAAGCAGACCTTTTTTCCAGCCTTGTTCAGATACAGTATCTGTGTCTTCAGGCAGGTCTTTTGATGATCTGTCAGGCATGATTTGGACAGGTGTGCACCTTCAAAATCAGGTCCAATCCAGTTCCTTCAACACAGATGGACTCTGATGAAGATCTAGAACCATCTCAGAGCTGAACACAACTGATTCTACCTATCTAAAGATATCCATCCATCCATCCATCCATCCATCCATCCATCCATCCATCCATCCATCCATCCATCCATCCATCCATCCATCCATCCATCCATCCATCCATCCATCCATCCATCCATCCATCCATCCATCCATCCACCAGGATCATGGTTGGGGGGCTGGCTACCGTCAGGTGAGAGGGGTTAGAGAAGACAACAACGTTACATAAAACATTTAGCTACAACAGGCACAAGCTACATTGGAAAAGTGCTTCTTGAAACTAGAAATATCGAGGAATTATTCTGAGATGAAGATGTGAAGATGAGTAAGTCAGAACCTTTAGTGTAAATGTCATTGCTGTCAACAACAGCCATTAGTTTTTGCTTCATAACTTCAGAAAACACCAAACAAGCGGGTTGCCATCACAAACTTCATGCAGGTGGAAATATTTTTAAGCATCCTCCGAGGTTGAGTGCATGTGATCTGTCAGGATGAATAAAAGGGTTCTAATGGGATTAAGGAGAGCGTCGTGGGAAGGAACCACTTTTACCGTGTGTGTGTGTGTGTGTGTGTGTGTTGGGGGGGGTGTCTTGGTCCTCGCGTGTCATTCTGACCTCTCACAACACTGTTAGACTATTAACACACAGCTGACTGAAGGAGCCGACATGTCATTAAAGCAGAAGAAACAAAGTTCAAAGTGAGCTATTAAAAAAGGAGCAAATGTTCTATTTTTATTCATTTTATGGATGATTTGATAAAAGCACTTCTGATGTCCTGCGTCTCTGTCTCCAGTCTTATCAAAGTTCTCCTCAGGTTCCTCAGGGCTGAGTCTTTCCTTCCACCCATCTTTTTTTTTTACTAAAGCCAGGAATTCTTTTAAATCTTGTTCCTGAGGTATCTCAGGTGTGTTTCAGAGGGCAACAGAGGAGAGAAATGTGCTGTAAAGGTCACATCAAAGCAATGTGATCCTGCCCAATAACTCACTGCTGCATCTCTGATCGGGGCTCAGACAGAAATTCACATTTCTCATAAAAGAGTTCTTGTTAGAAGCCTCAGACGGCGCAGTGACTGAACAACAACTAAACATTCTTGTTTTCCTTTATGTGGCTTTTGGATTCTTTTTATTTCTCATTTAACTGGATGAAAGCGGCTCAGCGTGAACTCCTTGAACTTTATTAAAGAGACAAATGATCTGCAGCTTGGCTGAAACCTGGTAAGGTTGCTTTTACTCATCTGTGACTGTTAGATTTAGAGAATAAAGAAAATGAAGGATTTAGTTGTTTGAGTGAGGAAATAACTTTTATGATCAGAGATGATGACTTTTGCTTCCTCTTAAACCTCCTGTGAGGGTCTCACGTGCACTGTAGAATAGCTGTGGAATAGCTGTATTTTCCATGATGTTTGAGAGCAGCCAGAGGAAACTGGACCCAGACGGAGCAGAACCAGCTTCACTGGGGAGTGAACCGATGACCTGTTTGTGAGTGCTGACCGCTGTACTGCCCACATGGTCACCAAAGCTTCACAGGTTTCAGCTGGATCTTTCCAAGGCTGACAAACTTTTCAGATTTCTAATGAAACTAGTTTGATTTGTGGTATCAGAATAGAATACATTCTACAAATAAACTGGGGGAGGGTCGACTGCTGGATCATCTCCCAGGTTCCCAACCAATTACACGCAGAGCTGTCAATTACCGTATGTAAATCATGGAAATTTGCTATGATTGCAGTGGTCATCCTTGTTTAATGTGCACCTATGGAAAAGGACCCGTCCCAACATTTCCAGTCACCCTCACTGGTTTTTACATTCGTTACAACGTTCCTTCATGGACCTTTCTTGACATTTGAATGTGGGTAGAGCAACATCAATATTGACATCCATAATGTTTACAGTGATCCAAAGTTCAGCCGCTGATGTCAAGACTTCATGCGATGCTGCATGCTGGAGGCATAAATGCTGGCTGGGCTACAGCTGACAACAAACAGCAGAGTGTATCTGAAAACTTTCCACTCTGCCCTCACTAGAGGGGTGCATTCAGGTGTACCGCTGATCATTGGTACTGTTGTGGTGCATTCAGGTGTACCGCTGATCATTGGTACTGCTGTGGTGCATTCAGGTGTACCGCTGATCATTGGTACTGCTGTGGTGCATTCAGGTGTACCGCTGATCATTGGTACTGTTGTGGTGCATTCAGGTGTACCGCTGATCATTGGTACTGTTGTGGTACAGCATTTCAGTTTAAGGTCGTTGTTTTAGGAAATTCCAATTCGTTGAGAGGAAAAACAAAACAAAAACCTTTGCGTTAAAATTTAATTTTAAGGAGATAATGATACAATTAAACGCATATTTACGTCATACCGCCCAACAAATCGTTAAAACAGATTTTCCTTAATAATAATGTGTATTTTTTAATATTATTCATGTGAGACTAAACTGCATATAAAAATGAATAGTTGGAATTATAGAACCTAATAATTCATATTTGTATTTAGTGTTTCACTAAATGAGACGGGCTCCGTCACCATTCTGGGGACTTGGGCGCCCTCTTCTGGTTGCCATCAACATGACAACTTGACAGGAGGGCTTTTGTTTTTATTTTTCATCTACAAACGAAACAGATTAACCTTCCTCAGGAGGAAGAGCCTGAAACCTTCTGGAAAATCAACAGCTCATCCAGGATGAGGTCACCTGGTCCTCAGGTGACCTCATCAGAACAATAAGGCAGCATTGCTGATGCTTCTCTCATAGTAATTTATGTGACATCATTAATCCTTAACTTCAATAATTGGAACAATTATCCAAAAACTCCTCTTCCAGACTTCAATCTTGGGATCAGTAAGAAAACAAAGACATTGCTGAAGTTGTTGAATTTGGGTTCCTATTCCCAATAACAAGAACTCCTTCAGCACCATTCAGCACAAAGGCGTACCTGAGACTTAAGATGAGCTTATAGCTGCTGTAGACGTTGAGCGAAGGTCTACAAAACTCTTCAGTCACATGATACAAACCAATCACATTTACAGAAATGGCTTCAGAGGAGCTCGTTACGAGTCTGAGGTTTAGACATACATCTGTATGTTTATCCATGAGTATAACATGTGTAATTAACATGTCTTAGTGAGCAAACAGTGTTTACTCAAGTGCGGCTAATAATAAAAGTAAATAAAATGTAATTTCTGATAATATATTACTTAAAACATTTCCACACTGGAGCTTCAATGGTAAATCTGATGAATATTTCAGATCCTCTATGAAAACCAGATTTAAAATCATCAAAAATTGAACACAATCACGATCTAAGTAAACAGAAGCATTTCACCCCACCGTCAGTTGCCCATCAAACATAAAATCCTCAGAACTGCTTCAGTTCCTGTGCTGGACTCTAGAGCCTGTGTTCTCCTGACAGGATGTTCTGGTAGACACTGTCTGTCAGAGGAACGTAGTTCTGCTGCTGGGAGTCCAAAACATAGAGGGGGTCCAGGACCCTGGAGGGGTTGAATCCACTCTGCACCAGCTGGAACTTCTGCTGCTTGAAGGTGCTGGTCATCTCCATCTCCTCCTGCAGGGGCAACACACAGCGCTGATCTCCATGTTCCACATTATTGGGACCAAACAGAAAAGTGAGGGAGCGCCACGTGTGCAGTCACCTGGAGTCTGATGAAGAGCGGCCGTGCGTAGGCAGGGAGGTCTCTCATGGCATGTTCAAAGAGCTTCTTCCCATCAAAGGTGGCCCCTGGTCTGGTGATCACGGCCGCCATCCCAGCTCTGCCCTCCTGCCCTGCACACAGGCTTCAGTTCAGCCTTCGCTGTCCTCGACGTGCACATAACGTGCGTGCCACTCATACCTGGTACTTCCACTCCATACACATTCACCTCCTGGATGAAGTCCACCAGTCCCAGAGATTCGGCCACCTCTGTTGTCGCCACATTTTCGCCCTTCCACCTGGAACGGAACGGTGACATGTGGGGTCATTTTTAGGGTGGGCGGCTCAGACCCGTCCCAGGGACGGAGGTTTCTGGACCGCACCTGTAGGTGTCTCCCACTCTGTCTCTGAAACAAATGAAGCCATGCTGGTCCTCAACCATCAGGTCGCCCGTGTTGAAGTACACGTCTCCCTTGGCAAACACGTCTCTCATCAGCTTCTTCTCGGTCAGACTTTTGCTGCCAGCGTAGCCAAAAAAAGGGCTGATGGAGCTGACCTTGGACAGCAGGAGGCCCGTCTCACCTGAGGACAAGTGCCCACTTAATGTTTGTCAGAAGAAAATACAATAACTCTGCTGGAGGTGCTCTCCTACCTTTATCCACCCGCTGACAAAAGCCACGCTGATCCTTGGCCGGCAGGTCCTTCATCATGTCGTACTTGACCAGATCGTATTTAAAGAGAAGCTGCAACACACAAATACCACAACTGTGGTCACTACGTCCCACCGCCGCTTCACCTGTGCGCCAGTCTGTCCTGCATGTGTTGGGTGGACCAGCACCTCGCAGCAGGCCAGGGTGGCCAAACATCTACCCCCAACAACACTGATAAGCTGGGCTGGAGGCACCAACTGGACCAGAGCAATCATCTTCAACAGGAGGACAGATGTAAGAAGAGCAGGGGTCAGAGGTTACAGATAAGCATGGTGACATCCTCCCATCTCCTTTTGTAACCCTGGTGATTAACAGCAGGCTCAGACGGGAGCACCAGACTTAACTTCATCCTTCAGACACCTTCAGTTTCACCAGTACAACTCTTATGTATCACTGCATTCTTCAGCTCCTCCAGCAGGAGGCGCCACCTTACGAATCCTCTTTATGCTCTGAACAAAATAATTTTCTTCTTTTACATTTTCAAAATAACAGTAAAGCGAAAGGGCCACAGTAGCAGCTCTTCTTTGAGGGTTCTTCCTCACAAAGTCTTCAGATCCATCAGGTTCTTGAGCCATCTGCTCCTCTGAGGTCTGTACACAGATGTTCCATGGTGTTTATGACCATGGAGGAACCTTCAGCCTGCTCCTCTTCAGGTGGTCCATGCTGGACTTGAGGTGTGCTTTGGATCCGTATCACCTGTAGAAGCTGTATTCTGTACTGCTCCTATGTTTGCTACCAGAGTCTGTTTATCAGCTGGACAGATGTTTGCTTCACATAATTCTGTTCTCCAAACACACCTTTGCTTGTTGAGGTCAAGAGTTCAAATTTAACCTCATCGTTTCCAAAAGGCTTCAGACCCGTCTGGATGATCTTTTGGATCCTCTGCACCCTCTGAATGTTGCAGTGAGGAGATGTAGATGTTTTCTTCTGGTGACTCTTCCATGGAGGTCAGATGAATGCTGATGTAGCTGAAGGGTAACAACTCCTGGGCCAGGTGAACCTTCCTGGAGGTCATCCTTGGAGGGCGCTGACCCAGAGAAACCTTTAGCATCTTCTCACAGTCTCCTCCTGAACCGGGCCAGTTCTGAGGCTCTGATTAGCATCAGCTGACCTCTAGCAACCCTGACAGTAAACAAGAACTCGCTGCTCATCAGCTGTGTTGTTATTTGCTCCCAGTCAAACTGCAGGATGAGGAGGTCACTGAGTTACCACGGTTACAAAATGCCTGCAGCTATAACATGTAAGCTGTGAACTGTGCCAGCAGCCTTGAACATACTTCTAATACACATAATCCCTAAAAGTAGAGCTAAACCAGGCCCTACCCTCTAAGCTCTCCACTATCCCTAGATCAGGTAATCAACTATTCTGTGTTTCACCTGTTTTGCACGCTGCTCTCACAACACACACCTGACCGGCAGTCATGTTGCTGGTCAGATCCCATCAGTCATTCAAACCATCACAAGAGACTCTGTGACATCGTCATGGGGACAGCTTAGTAACGGGGGGCAAAAATAGAATGCAGGGAGGATTAAGGTTCCTGGGGTAACAATGAGGAGTTCATGACCCCTGGAGACCGAGATCCCCGTCAGAGGAGAGGAGCCGGAGTCTTTGGTAGTCCGACTGCAGCGCTTAAACCGGGGCAGATCTAAGAAGCCCCCACATTGCTAAAAGGGGTATTTTGCCTCCACGGCCGTGCTTCTGTGTACTCTGCAAATGACAGAGGTGGAGCTTAATCAAAGAGCCCAGGGTTCACCTGCAGCTGCTGCCCCGCTCCGAGGCCCCACACCCACCCCAGGGGAGCCGTGGGCGCAGGCAGGTGTAACATAGGAGCTGCCCTTCTCATCCTGTCGTAGCCATGACAACTAAATCATCGTTTAGAACTGGGCGGAAGCCACCTGGTCTGGCCGTCGCAGCACCTGCTGACACTGCAGTTCAGACTGGATCCAGGGATCACTTGTGTCATAAGAGGGATCAGCACCAGATCAAAGCACAGGAGCCAGTCGCCTGCTGTCCTCTGGTGCCACTGTCCTCTGGTGCCACTGTCCTCTGGTGCCACTGTCCTCTTGTCCCACTCACCTTAGGTCCAACTGTCCTCTAGTCCCACTGCCCTCTTGTCCCACTCACCTTAGGTCCCACTGTCCTCTAGTCCCACTGCCCTTTTGTCCCACTCACCTTAGGTCCCACTGCCCTCTAGTCACCCTGCCCTCTTGTCCCACTCACCTTAGGTCCCACTGTCCTCTAGACCCACTCACCTTAGGTCCCACTGTTCTCTAGTCCCACTGCCCTTTTGTCCCACTCACCTTAGGTCCCACTGTCCTCTTGTCCCACTCTACTCTAGTCCCACTGCCCTCTTGTCCCACTCTACTCTAGTCCCACTTTCCACTCACCTTAGGTCCCACTGTCCTCTAGTCACCCTGCCCTCTTGTCCCACTCACCTTAGGTCCCACTGTCCTCTAGTCCCACTCACCTTAGGTCCCACTGTTCTCTAGTCCCACTGCCCTTTTGTCCCACTCACCTTAGGTCCCACTGTCCTCTTGTCCCACTCTACTCTAGTCCCACTGCCCTTTTGTCCCACTCACCTTAGGTCCCACTGTCCTCTTGTCCCACTCTACTCTAGTCCCACTTCCCACTCACCTTAGGTCCCACTGTCCTCTAGTCACCCTGCCCTCTTGTCCCACTCACCTTAGGTCCCACTGTCCTCTAGTCCCACTGCCCTTTTGTCCCACTCACCTTAGGTCCCACTGCCCTTTTGTCCCACTCACCTTAGGTCCCACTGTCCTCTTGTCCCACTCTCCTCTAGTCCCACTTCCCACTCACCTTAGGTCCCACTGTCCTCTTGTCCCACTCTACTCTAGTCCCACTTCCCACTCACCTTAGGTCCCACTGTCCTCTAGTCACCCTGCCCTCTTGTCCCACTCACCTTAGGTCCCACTGTCCTCTAGTCACCCTGCCCTCTTGTCCCACTCACCTTAGGTCCCACTGTCCTCTAGTCCGTCCCATTCACCTTTGGTCCCACTCACCTTTAGTCCCACATACCTCTGTTCCAACTGTTCTCTAGTCCCACTTGAATACACTTAGCAACAACAGCTTCACTCTTTGGAACCTGGATTCTTGTCTATGTGTCTCATTGTCCCCTCTTCTGTCCCACTTAACAACCCACCTTGTAGAGAGCATTCGAGCGGCCAACCGTTCCTATTTTGCCGATGTGGTTCATGAAGCAGAGGTTTCCCTCGGTGGAGCCATACACCTCACACATTCTGACCTTCCCAAAGCGATTGTGAAACTCCCGCCAGACATCAGGTCGCAGCCCATTTCCAACCCCCATACGAACCTTGTGGTCTCTGTCCAAATCATTCTGTTGGAGAGAGACAGAGACATGTTTCATATGTTAGACCAGAGAAGACATATTTGAGATTGTGCTTCATGAAATAGCTGAAGTGTCTACAGGTCACTGCAGCCCTGTCAATGACCCCAACCAGAAACAGGAAGTGTGTGTGTGTGTGAGTGAGTGTGTGTGTGTGTGAGAGAGAAAGAGAGAGAGAGTCATTGGTCCTGAATGAACATTGATCACGTTGTGCACATCAGAAAAAAGCAGTAATTATTCCTCATGCTTTGTGAGGGCACTGAACTCAGGACAAGGTGTTCATCTGCCGTGTGTGTCCACATCTTAGTGTAGCCAATCAGTGGTGGGGACAGGGGAGGTCGGCGTCCGCCCACTTAGCTAAATAACCCAGAATGTGACAAAGAGGACATTGAGTGTGTCCTCAGCAGCTCTGGGAGGCCAGAGCTGCTGTCTGGGTGTGTGTGTCCACATGTTGGCCGGGGACACATGCACACAAAGACCCTGCTTGTGTTGCTGAAACAGTCGGGCTGATATTACACAACCGCCATACAAACAACACTGACGCTTCACAATTCCAACACTAAAAGTATGACCAGTCCTTCGGTTGTCTCTAATGGAAGCTGCTGCTAAATGGAGACATGATGCAGCAAATGATTTCCATTTGTGAAGATGCGTTGAATGAACATATCTGACATTTGTTGGGAATAACAAAGGTGCTTTAGCTGTTTCCTCAGAGTGTCAACATTCACGACGATATTCAAGACAGAAGCTGGAAGAAGTCTGAAGTTTGTTCTTCAGCTCGTCGAATTCTGGAAGCTGCACAACTTATGAGGAATAACCCCGAGTTTGCTCTGAACGTTCAACTTTTCTGAAATCACCAGTCTTGTTTTGTCTGTGAGTGTTAAAGAATGAAGCTCTAGCCCAGTCTGCCCAGTCTGCCCGGTCTGAGAGCAGCAATTACACAACTGGGACTGTGTGCCGTTTTCCATCATCTGGAGCAGAAATACACCGTGTGACTATGAGAAGATTGTGTGAAGGATCAAAACTGAGGGCTGGACTTCACCTTCGGCTGGTTGCACAGGTACCTGCAGAGCTCACCGATGTACTGGAAAATAGTTACACCCTGTTCCCTGCAGTCGCTCCAGAACTTGGAGGCTGAGAACTTCTTCTTCAACACACAAGTAGCACCTGCAACACACACACACACACACACACCCTTTATCAACAGCAGCTTTAAGCTTGGGCATTGCAGAATGATATTTGCATTGTTCTATATCCCAGGCTCCCCCCCTGGTTGTGGATTCTGTGGATGGAACAACAGCTTTCCTTTGTGTTTGTCACTCTGTCCTGAATGATGAAGTCAAGTATCTTCTCCATTGTCATCCTCAGGCCCTTCACCCCCAGCATCTGCTCCAACTTCACAGAAGTTGCTTTGACCATCAACTACTGTTGTTTGTTTGTTCTGACTGTGAGACAACAGGGCTAACTGCTGCGCCGCTGTGCTACAGAACCTGATAAATCCATTAACCATATTAAAAGATAAAAACACGTACAGTAAGTGTGCTGGAGAATGAGAGCTATGGTAACTTGGTTAATATTAAATTCACCAAGATTAAGCAAGAAGAGGCGGTTAACTCTGATTAACTCTGATTAACTCAGCTACCTCCTGGACCAGCAGAGACCCAGTTCCTTCTGGAAAACCTCTACTTTTTGGGTGTTCTCCCTTTAGTTTGTACATGTTATAGTTTAAACTTGGGAGAACAATTATTTGCCTACAGCCAGGTTTGCTTTTCTTTAAAAAGTTCTTTTTGTGGGTTGAAATGCCCTTCAGTCAGAGCCAGTATCACAAAAGGGAGGATGTTTTGCTTGCTTGAATATGTGACACAGCGTTGGAGAGATGGAGACAAGCCTTTGTGCGCTAGCTGCATCGTAGCATCACGTTAATGAAGAGTTAACGTGCCCAAAGAAGGACCTTGAAATGGTCGGAACACCACGCATTTATCAGCAACCGCAGCCAAGACGACTGCCGGCCGTTACAGGACATTACAGGACTAGCAGCAACACACAAGAGCAACAGACGAGCCGCGGGTTCCTCGACTCTCAAGTTGCATTTCAAGAAAATACATCTCCCCAGGATGACCAGATATGATCATTAGAGCTTTGTAAAGTCTGTCACCATCATCATCATCATGATCACCATCATCATCACCACCACCAACATCATCATCATCATCACCACCACCACTATTGTCATCATCACATCATCACCAACATCACCACCATCGTCATCATCACCACTATCGCCATCATCACATCATCACCACCACCATTATCATCACCACCATCATCATCGTCACATCATCATCACCACCACCACCACCACCACCATCATTATCATCATCATCATCACCAGCATCGTCATCATCACCACCATCATCATCATCATCATCACCAGTCACACAGCTATTTGGAGAACATGCTAGTGTCATGCATGTGGCTCTTTAACATACTGTGCCAGCAGCGTGGACATGCTGTGGTTTGTTTGTTGTGCCCTATAGTTATTTAGACAAATTAGTCTTTGTGTTGCAGCTCCGCAAACAGGATCTGAAGAGGCCTCCAGGACCCAGGAGGTGGAGGTGCTGCTGCAGAGGCTGATGTGGATTTGGATGATTAATATGTGGACTACTGCGTGCATGAGCTGGTTAGTTAGCCGCCAGCGCTTACTCATCCTCCGCTTGTTACCTCAGGTTACCGGCAACAAACGAGCATTAGTGTTGCTTAGAAATGTGTTTTTGGGTGCTGTAGTCGTGTTCTGCCTTTATGGTTTTGGTCTTGGTGCAGGCTGGATTTGGGCTCAGACCCTTTTGGCGCTGTCTCAGGCGGCAGCCAGTAGTAGCAGCTCCCTAAACTTAATTGTTCTTTTTAAACTTTCGTAGTGTTTTCTATACTTGTTTACATTCTTTTCTATTTGGATTTTCTTTCTTTCTTTCCATTTTCAACTGGAGTATTCAGACACCATGTTTTGGAGGCTCGAATACTTTTTTCTCTGTTTTGCGGTGCTTGGGTTATTCGCGGCCCCCATCAGCTGGGCCGAGAAGCGGAGCGGTATTGTCTATACACGCGACCAGCTGATGGCTCTAAGACCACCATCCTTTGTGGTCGGAGAGAAGCCCCAAATCCCTAAGGAGGTGAGGAGGAAACAACGAGGGACTAAGGCTGGAGTTAAACAGAGGATGAAGAGGCGACGTTTTAAACCCTGCGTCCCCGCGGTCATAACGGGGAATGTCAGGTCCCTGGCGAATAAGATGGACGAGCAGGAGGCGCTCACACGGACCCAGCGGGAGTACAGAGAGGCCAGTATCATGTGTTTCACAGAGACATGGCTCCATGGACTGATACCGGACTCTAATGTGACGATTGCTGGCTTCAGCACTGTGTGAGCGGACCGAGACACCACCGCGGCCGGTAAGAAGAAAGGAGGGGGACTGGCCGTGTTCATTAGCAACAGGTGGTGCAACCCGGAGCATATTCACGTCAAGGAGCGCGTGTGCAGTCCCGACGTGGAACTTATTGCTATCGGACTCCGTCCATACTATTTGCCACGGGAGTTTACTAACGTCATCGCCATCACCGTTTATATTCCCCCGACCGGTAAAGCGGACTCGGCCTGTGACGTCATCCACTCTGTCACGGCTGACCTGCAGACTAAACATCCCGGAGCCTTCATCCTCATCACAGGTGACTTCAATCATGCCTCCCTTAAGTCCACTCTCCCTACATTCCACCAGTATGTCCAGTGCAGCACGAGAGACAGGAAGACTTTGGATCTACTGTATGCTAATATCACCAGTGCATACACCTCCACTGCACTCCCTCCGCTAGGCAAGTCTGACCACAATCTCGTGCTGCTCTCCCCATCATACACACCTGTGGTTCAGCAGCAGTCAGTCACTGTGAGGACTGTTATGAAATGGTCAGATGGTGCCATGGACTGTCTGCGGGATGCCCTGGAGACCACCAACTGGTCTGCTCTCTGTGAACCACATGGTGAGGACCTGGATGGACTGACAGGCTGTGTTTCCGACTACATCAAGTTCTGCACTGAGAACTCCGTCCCCACCAAGAAGGTACGCTGTTACCCAAACAACAAACCATGGGTGACAACTGACCTGAAGGCCCTTTTGAATAAGAAGAAGAGGGGCTTCACTGCTGGGGACCCGGCTGAGCTCAGGAGTGTACAGAAGGAACTGAAACGCAGTCTGAAGGAGAGCAAGGATGCCTACAGGAAGAAGCTGGAGGAGAGACTGGAGAGGAACCAGACCAGGGATGTTTGGAGTGGGATGAGGACGATCACTGGCTTCCAGAAGAAAGGAATACGCTCAGCTGATGGGAACGTGGACCAAGCCAATGAGTTGAACCAGTTTTTCAACAGGTTTGACTCTAGCTCCCCCTCCCCCAGCTGTCCCAATATTCCTCTGGATAACAATGGGTCCCCTTCACACCTCCCAGAGCCCCTAACACCTCTGCCAACTTCTTCCCCCTCCCCCCTGCTGACACCCTACATGGATCCCAGCATGTCACCCATCCCCCCGACAGGACTATCCTTCACGTCTGGCCAGGTGAGGAGAGAGCTGGAGAGGCTCAACCAGAGAAAGGCTGCCGGACCGGACGGCATCAGCCCACGGGTGCTGAGGAACTGCTCCAGGCAGCTGTGTGGGATACTGCAGCACCTGTTCAACCAGAGCCTTCATCTTCAGAGGATCCCAGTGCTTTGGAAGACATCCTGCCTGGTCCCGGTGCCAAAGAAGACCCATCCTGTGGCACCGAGTGACTACAGGCCAATAGCAATGACCTCCCACATTATGAAGGTCATGGAGCGGCTGGTGCTGTCACACCTCAGACCTCTGGTGAGCCCCTTTCAGGACCCTCTGCAGTTTGCCTATCAGCCCAAGGTGGGGGTTGATGACGCAGTGATATACCTGCTGCAGAGGGCTTACTCCTCCTTGGACAGACCAAACACCACAGTGCGGGTCATGTTCTTCGACTTCTCTTCTGCCTTCAATACCATCCAGCCAAGACTGCTGAGGGCGAAGTTGGAGAAGATGCAGATGGATGCTCCCCTTGTTTCTTGGATCGAGGACTACCTGACAGGTCGGCCACAGTTTGTGAGACTGCGGAGCTGTGTGTCCGACCCCCTGATGAGCAACACAGGAGCTCCCCAAGGAACTGTGCTCTCCCCCTTTCTGTTCACCACCTACACAGCCGACTTCCAGTACCACTCTGAGACATGTCATCTCCAGAAGTACTCGGATGACACAGTCATAGTCGGGTGTGTGGAGAATGGACAGGAGGATGAATACAGGGACCTTGTGGAGAGTTTTGTCAGGTGGAGCAGGGAGAACCTTCTGCAGCTCAACGTGACCAAGACGAAGGAGATGGTGGTGGATTTCAGAAAAAGCAAGTCCCCACCCTCCCCAGTCTGCATCAGTGGGAAGGACGTGGAAATAGTCCCATCTTACAGGTTCCTGGGTGTTCAGCTGGACAATAAACTGGAGTGGTCCACAAACACCGATGCTGTCTACAAGAAGGCCATGAGCAGACTCTATTTCCTCAGGAGACTCAGGTCCTTCAGTGATTGCAGCAGGATGCTCCACATGTTCTACCAGTCTGTTATGGCTAGTACCATCTTCTTTGCTGCAGTGTGCTGGGGTGCAGGCATTAAAGCAAAGGATGCCAACAGACTCAGCAAACTCATCAAAAAGGCAGGGTCTGTTGTTGGCTGTAGACTTGATAACTTGGACGAGGTGGTGAGGGACAGGATGGTGTTGAAACTGCGGACAATCATGGACAGTCCCTCCCACCCCCTCCATAACACAGTGGACAAACTGAGGAGCAGCTTCAGCAACAGACTCCTGCAGCCTCGCTGCTCCAAGGAACGGTACAGGAAGTCATTCCTGCCGTCCGCCATTAAACTGTACAATTCACTCAAACCAACTCAACAATAATTGTGTAATGTTTATGTTGTAATTTTATTTCTAATTTATTCTATATTTATGTATATATGCTTATAATGCTTATAATATGTATATATTATATTATGTATATATTATATATATGCTTATAATATATGCTGTATATATGCTTATAACATTCTAATCTATCTGTATTTATTTTTTTTCTGTCTCTTTACTCTGCATTCGCTGCTACTATAATTCAATTTCCCCACGGGGATGAATAAAGTCAATCTTAATCTTAATCTTAATCTTTTCTGTTAGAATAAGAGCCAAAAGTACATTTGTCAGAGATGAACAGTGAGTTGTGTTTAAATGCTAACAGCATTGGAATGCTGCGTAGCTCAGGCTAACATAGTGCATGTCCATCGTGGCAGTTTGACCCGGCATCCATGGGTACTGGTTCAGCAGTGGAAACCCTCCCCAAAACAGTTCCGGGGAGCAGAGCCGATCCACTAGCGTCAGTGAAGACCTCTGACTAGTGGTTGACGCTGATGGAGATGGTTTGACTGCCTCAAGCTCAGATATGACAGCACATGTCCATTAAAGGACGCGGTGTGTCCATGTTTGACACAGAGACGTTTGTCTGAACCTTCCGGCTATAAAGTTCTGGCCCACTAAAACTGTGTGCGTGACCAATTTGTGGAGCCTGTTTCAGTTCAGCTGCCAGCTTAATTGGAGGTTCTGGGACATGAAGTGGACACTGAGCCATCAGAAATCAACCGTATGATTGCTTGTGGACACTGTTGGTGTATTAAGCTTCAATACTTGGACATTTGGGTTTGGAACATCAAAGCTTCAGAAGTTCAGAACGTTCTCTGATATCAGCGATGACGTGAGAGTCCAGACGTGCTTCAACTGCTGCCAACGTTCCCTTAGCTTGAGCTAACAAACCCGCAGTTGTCCTCAGTTTAAACAGTACTGTCCATGTTGACCTTTGACCTCACCAAGAGTTATTGCTCAACAAGGTGAAGTTCTGTATCCAACAACAGACCTCAGGATGGTCCAGCTGCTGTGCTGAAGAGACATGAGTCACCGAGGCAAACGGGAACCCAAAATTTAATTATTTAAAAAAAAAAAAAATTGCATTAACTAGTCCTCCTGAACTGTACACAGGTGCAACACTTCCAAATTTTGAGGCTGTATAGAAACTCCAGACCACAAATGTTCGGTACCTGAACCGATGTCCAATTCTATTGATCAGTAGACCAAAATCTCAAAGGTCCTGTCCTCAAAGTCCTGCTCTGTCCCCTCACACCAGGGAACCCAGACGTTTTCTGTCCTACCAGGCAGAAAACTGTCAGTCTGCTGTCTGACCAATGAGGCAGCAGAAAGTGCCGTCAGTGCTGCTAAGCTATGCTAGCAGTGACAGTACACAGGGCCCCGAAATTAAGGTTGATGAAGAAATGTCTTAATTAGATTACAAATCCTAGAACCTGAAGCGTTGCGGCCTTCAAGGGCCATTTTCATGTCTCCCAGTTGGAACGAGCCCAGTAGACAATATGGGGAGGGGGGGGGGGGTGTTAAGCATGAGGGGGCATGGACTGGGGGGGTTAATGAACTTAACATTAATTTTATAAGTCTGTGGGGATAAAGTGTGTGTGTGGGGGGGGGGGGGTTATTCAAAGCTATATTAATAGAATATAATAATAATGATATACATTTATATGTATGTATAAATAATTTTAACGTTGTTACATATTCATACTGAGTAACACAACTGAGTAACACAACTGTCTGTTTTGTGAGTACTTAATAAGGAAAAATAAATGTATAAAGAGTATATAAAGTGGTGTGATTAAATATAATTCTGCATCCCACTATAAACACTGTAAATTAGCTGTAAATTAGCTGTAAATTAGCTGTAAATTAGCTGCGAAAGACGATTCCACTGTGTTGAGACAAGTCAAGACTCAAGAGTTTAAGGGAGCTTGTTTCACTGTTGACAAAAGTTGGGGGAACATTTAGGTTCCCTCAACTTCTGTCTTGATGAGTGCCGGAATCTACAGGAATGAGGAGGAGACGTACCCAGCTGGATGGTCCCGCCTATACCAACGAGGGACGCCGCGCTGTGGTAAAGGGGCAGAGGGATGTAAACCACGTCCTCTTCAGTCCCCCCGAAGGCCCAAAATCCTGCTGCTGCCTTCAAGCTCTGGAGTTGACTGATGACGGCAGCCTTGGGGAGCCCTGCAAGAGACACCACCCTGCTGAGTCTTGCTAGTCTTGCCCCCCCCGACATGATGGTGGTTAAACAGGACGGGTGGGTTCAGAGAAGCTTTCTGACTGGTTTAGGCTCCCCTCTGGCATTGACAACCAGAACCAAGGGGAGGTTTGTGATGTCTAGGGCTAAACAGGTTGTTTCGGCGTACACGTGGGTGACGTGCACGCTGGTGATCATGCTGGTGATCATGGTGATCCAGCACCCATGGCGGCTCAAGTCAGCTTCACTCACAAAGCTTCTGCTAACTTCAGGAACCTGGAGGTTCATGCAGCAGGAGGGAAAACTGATCAGGGATCAGGAACATCTCACACACACACACACACACGCACACACACATGCACACACACATGCACACACACATGCACTCACCAGTGGTTCCAGAGGTGAAGATGTACAGGGTGGGGGTTTTAAGAGAGGTGCAGGCACGTAATTCAGCAGGCACAGGCTGGTCAGATGCAGCGTCCAGCTTATCCAGCAGCGTGTGTACCTGTGAGTTCCTCCACTGGCTCCTCATGGTCCACACCTGGATCTTGTCCTCCAGCAACGTGGACAGGATGCCATCCAGACTTTCCACTAAATCTGGAGATGGAGAGTAACCTTCACAAATGTTCCAAGACTGGTTCGAGTGTTTGGAGGAAGCAATGTTTTTAGTGTGGAGGTGTGTCTGCAGGCTGGATCATAGCGTCAATAAGTGAGACAACCCTTCTACAGTCCTCCTCTGGACACGTGTCTCAAAGATCTTCTGTGAGGAGAATTAAGAAATCAAAAACATTACAGAATCCTTCTGGTTCTTCAGAGATCACTCAGGGAACGGCAATGGATCTGCTGTTCCCTGAACGCACCAGTCAGGACAGTGTCCCTGATTGTGAGGGGAGACATCAGTCAAAGTTGACTGTCACATGGTTGCAGTGTGATGAATCTGATTATCTGAAACTGGATTCTTCCACTGGAAACATGTGAACTGGAGCAGCGAGTCCCCCACAGCCTCACCGTTAATAAAAACGTCACGCTACGAATAAAGAGAACGAAGATCTAAATATCTAAAATGGTGTTTTTATCTCAGTCATGCTAGCTTTGTCTTCACAGAGGAAGAGCTGAGTAACATCAGAGGCCAACGTCAGAATGTCAGAGGCTAACATCAGAGGCCAACGTCAGAGGACAACGTCACTTTTAAAGTTGCTGCCTGATGGTTGAGATCCGGCTAGCTTTCTTGTCTTTTCCCCTTGTATGTGTCTCCAACTACTGGACATTTAGAAATACGTCCCGGTGAACTTGATGCTGCTGACAGCGGAGGCTCAAGCACAGCCTCAGGACTGACATCACAGCTCTACTTGATATTTAGCCTGTTGATCACAGGTGAAGTTGACGTTCATGTCAGAGACGTTTCCATCAGCGCACACTAAAGTGGGGACATTTGATCTTCTGGTCTGACCAGACTAGGACTTCCAAACAGGCAGCTATATTTAAAAGCTGAAGGTCCTAATTTCCTTCCGATTTGGAACAACCTGGTGACCAAAGACACAATCCGGGGACTTGGCTGGCTAAACACAACCAGGAAAGAACTACGAGACAGGTCAATAAGGCATAGTTATAAACAAATGTTGGACATTTCCTCAGGGCTAAATTGCCAGTTTATCCGTGGATCACAAACAAAACAAATGTTTCATATCTCGGTTCTAAATGCAGCTTTGACAGTTTGATGTCCGGGAAGGCACCAGCGTCCAAACTGGGAACACTGGTAGCTGAACCAGTTGCAGACCCGTTTCAGTGAATGAACAACAGGTTACCTGATCCAACAATCAGCGTTGTGGCGCCGCAGCAGGTGAAACAGTGCAGCAGAGACTTGGACTTGATGTTGGTGTTGAGGAACGCCACCGAGCAGCCCGCCTTGGCCAGGCCGAACCAGACGCACAGGAAGTCGGGCTCGTTGCTCATCAGCACAGCGACGCAGTCTCCCTTCTTCAACTTGGCGGTGTGGTGGAACACGTTGGCCAGCCTGTTGCTGCGCCGGTCCACGTCCTGGTAGGTATGGACACGGCCGTCGTAGACCACGAACGGCTTGTCGGGGATGCGCTGCGCCTGCTGGACGAACCGGTCCAGGACCGTGCACACGCTGGAGGTGAATCTGAAGAGCTCCAGCTTTACGCCGTACCTGACGACCCTAAAGAGAAAGAAGAGGTCCCTCCAGAAGTAGGGGAAGCGGAGCTTCTGGAGGGCGAGGGCGAACAGCAGCCCGGCGCAGAGCGCTGAGACGAGGCCCAGACAGAGAGACATGCGGCGGCCGTAGGAGGACACAAGCGCGCTGGACACTGGCTCATGTGACAGACGCGCACTGTCGTCGCGAGGAGAACCAGCCTGAACTCTAGGAACACGTTACACAACACACAAAGACACACACACTCACACCGGAACACCACTGAAGGGGCCTTCACAATAAGAATCGCTGCAGGAATAATCATGACGGGAAAATAAGCCGTGTTGTTGTTGTTGTTATTATTATTGTTGTTGTTGTTGTTATCGTTGTTGTTGTTATTCCGGATAAGCGGGAGAAAACGAAACGAATTATTATTGTTATTATTATTATTAATAGATTATTATTATTATTATTATTAGTAGTAGTAGTAGTAGTAGTAGTATATAAATAACGGTCAGAACAGTATCATCGCATCTCTAGAAGGAGCCGTTTATGTTTTTTGTCAATTAAAATGTTCCTATTTGGACTCATTTTTACAAGCAGGAACTTATTTTAGTTAAACTGGGGGTTTGAGCAGGTTGGGCACAAAGAGCCACTGAGACTGAAGTGGTTTCGAGCTTCTGCTCCAGGTTCAGTCGTCGTGCTTTTATTTTGAAGGGGGCGGAAACATCCGTCTTAATTAAGTTAACTTGTCGGATTGTTTATGAAAAGACAAGTCACAGCGGAGACCAGCGCCAGTAGGTGTGTCCTTTTCAGGACTTCTGGTTCCAAACACAGAGATAAGAGAGAGAAGGTGTCGCAGCTCAGCAGAACCAGAAGGTTCTGGTGGCGGAAGCAACACACACCAACACGTTGGTCATGTTATCGCGATTAAAAGTATCAAAAGCACATTTGAAGGCAACAGCGTCTCTTTACTGCCTTCAGTTCCACCCTGAATGTTCCAGCCACTACAGGTGAATCACACACGTGTTCCTTCTGTTTAATCGCTCCTTCGTCGGGAGATAAAGAGGCTTTACAACAGCCTCTGCCCGGTCGCTTAGCAACCGGCGTCGACACAGCAACAGTGTCTCCGTATGACGACCATGAGCAGACGAAAGTGTGGTTTCCCCGACAGACGATTCCACCCGAGGACCTGATGGACACCTGAACCGCACAGACCAGCAGAACCAGCAGAGCCCAGGATGACAGGCTGTCCAACTGGTTTCACCTGTCGTGACGTCATGCTGGAGGAGCGGCGTGTTTCAGGTGAAAGCGTCACCATTTTGTCACCACAGTTCATGTGTTTGCCAACAGGTTGGACCAAACCAGTCATGGGACTAAGGAGAATGTGACGATGGGACCCACACGGTGCTGGTTCTATTCCCGCCGCTGGTCGTTGCCTGCGGGGAACAACGACTATTCGACAAATTAAAGCCATTTGGAACCCGAATATATCCAAATATGAGACGCGCAAGGCCGGATGTGCTAGTCAGGTTCTGATTTCCTTCTGCAGGGACACATTCAAGTGCAATAGTTTAAGTTTCCCGGGTCCTTCTGTCCCCTGTGTCTCTGGAGGGTCGAAACAGCGCCGCCTGCGGTGTGAATCAGGAACTGCATTAACATCTAAGAAGTCAGAACGTCACATTGCAAAATATTAAAAACCTACTAGTTACCGAATCGTATTCTACGGAAGCTCGAAGCGGCACTGCATTCTACATGTTGGATTTTCATTTGTTTTCCTGGAAGCTATTGAACTAAACTGCTAATAGTTACATATAAAAATTAAATATAAAAATATTTGGACATTTTAAATTTAAAAAGAAGAATGTTTAGAATCACTTAAATTTAATTTAATTCAAATTTTTGGATCCAATCAAGTTTGTTTGGTTTATTTAACTTCAAAAAGTGGCAGTTTTAGTGAGATGCTACCTGCCCAACCTGTTAGCCATGTGGTGAAGCCGTTTCTCTCTTTTCCTTTTCTTTTCTCTGAAGACTTCCTCTTAAAGCAAATTTAAAAAAAATGAAATTGGGAAGCTCAGGTGACCTGGTTTACATCACCTGGTAGTCGAGGCAGGAGACTCGAGTGTTGAGGCAGAAGGTTAAAGGCTGTGCCCTCAAATATGGGCGCTTCAAAATAGGGCCGAGACCGAGGACGTCAGCCGGGGGGGCAGAAGTCATTGCCAGGTGAGATAAATGTCCCAGCAGATGTGTAGAGACCAGTCTGTCAGTCACAATTGAGTAAATAAGAGTTTCCCAACTGGCTGAAAATCCTCTGGAGGGAGGACAGACAATAGCATAATAAGAGCATCAAAGCTAAATTACTGTGGCATATTTACATTGTTATTATTATCATTCTTCTGCCTGCTACGTCCTGCTACATTTTTGAAAGAAATAGATTCAAGCTTCAAAACGAAATGGTGTTTCACCAGTGGATAACAAACCCTTCAGACAAATAAAGCTTAAAAAACACTCAATAATAAAGTTAATTAATAAAGTCCAGTGTTAAAATAGTCCATAGAAAATAGATAAATAAATGTATTATATTACATTACTCCGATAAGTTTGTAAGATATTCCAGGATCACAAATATCAAAAAGGAATTAAAGTATTTAGCAATATTCCTATTTTTAGGTTGGAACACAGCAGGTGGCGCTGTCCAGGTTTGTCAACTAGCCAATGTGTCTTCAGAAAGGATTCTTTCCTCTTAAGTTTGTGTGGCTTTTCAGCCTGAAGAGCAACTTCATCTTGGAGACTTGTGCAGTTTGAAAACATCAGAACAAATTGGGTCTGTTGTCATCTTGTTGCCCTGCCATTGAGAATAGACCTTAGCTGGATTGCTGGAGAACACCTTGTTTATTTTCCTTGCCTCCACTTCTCTTGGGTAGCCAGGGCTGTGAGCCTTTGCTTAGCAGTCTCCAGTGCATCAGTTGTCAACAGTTTGTTATATTTCTTGGGCAGCTCTGTCCTTAGATTCACACCACTACTCAGCTCTGTTAGAAGGATGACTTCTCTCCATGCCACCATAAAGGCCTCTAGCCTTCTCCTCCGTGGAGCAGTTAGCTCCTTCTGGCTGTTCATGCAGTTCATCTGGTAGCCGAGCCTCTGTAGGATTACTGTTGCCACTCAATTCAATCAGTCTGCGTCATGTTTCTATCAGTACCCCAGTACCAACTGTAGCAGAGTACAATTAAAGTTGTATGTAATCTAATAGTTGGGACAGTTGGGAAATACCAGAACCTCCCCCAAATTTGCTGGACTATGTGAATGTGCTCATCATCAGCAGGAGGGTCCCCCTACATGAGCCTGCAGGGCTCCCTACATGAAAGCGCCTTGAAACAATTTTGGAGACCGCAGGACCGCCACTTTAGACCACTGGAGCACTTTAGACCCTTTCCGGAGATCTCGTTGGCTGATCTGGACAGGCCTCTCCTCAAGGCACCAAAGACATTCATCCTGCACGCAGTGGACAAGAAGACCCTGTACAGGAACTGTGTAAAGGTGCTCGACAGGAGGGGACAAAAGTGCCAGTGTGTGGACTGACAGGCTGGGAGGAGATGGAGCCCGTCCATGCTGGAGGGTGCTGCACAAGCCACCCCTGAGAAACAGGACTGGCGACCTCCAGTGGAGACTCCTACACAGAGCTGTTTCATGACCGTTGAACTGAAAGGCCATAAGAAGAATCCTGCTGTGTTGAACCAGTGCCCGTCCTGTGGCCTGCAATCAATCAATCTTTATTTATATAGCATCTGTTGCATTCGAAATTGTTTCTAGACCGCATCCTAGGGCCTGAACCCCCAACAAGCAACAGTGGCAAGGAAAAACTCCCCTTTAACAGGAAGAAACCTTGAGCAGGACCAGGCTCATGTAGGGGGACCCTCCTGCTGATGGCAGGCTGGGTAGAGGAGGAGGGGAGAGAATAGGATCATAGAGATACATTAATTATAACAAGGCGCTGGTGTAGGAGAGAAGAGATTTAGAGACAACATCCAGGTACTGAGGACAGATCTCACCCCCCTCCCGATGTGTTGCTTGAATAACCCAGTATACAGTATAAAAGCTGCAGTGCACGTGATTTCTTCCCCACGAACCTCAACCATAAGTTGTGAAATGACACAAACACTGAAAAGTGAAGACATTTAATTTAAGCTATGTAGACTACAACCATTGCATGCATAGTAACAACGGATCAAACACTGCAAATATCAAAAGGTAAAAACACCATCAACACTTCTTAAATGGCTGAGAACTACTTTTAAAAACATTCTAAAACAATGTGTCGGACATCAGTCTTGTGCAACAATTTCATGTGTAAAATGCAAAATTCTGCTGACAATGGATGAACCTTATTGGATCTGTAGCGATACAAAAGTCCAGGGGAACCAGGGTTGGGATTTTGGGCTCTAAAAATCGACTTGAACAAATATGATCGACAATCTTTTAAATGAATGAAAATCTTTAACAACTATTGGTGGGAACATTTTAGTGTATTTATCTTAAATGTCTAAAGCTGAAATAAGTAACATTCTGCCTCTTAAAAGCTCAAATATCAACAAAGAAAGATCAAACTAAACAGTTTTCAAAAGACTAACTTGTCAGACCTCAGGTCATTTTAAAGGCCACCTACAAAACAGTTTAGTATTCTTGCAAGAAATAAAAAAGGATTCACACATTTTAAAATACACTAAACAAACCAACCCCATAAAGATAGAAAAATAGCTGTAGAACTTGGCAGCAGGAGGGCTCAGAAGAGTGTTAGCTGGTAGATCACATGATGGCACAGCCTCGTCTCCCTGCCCGAGAATCTCCCTGTTAAAACAAGGAGACCACGATTGACACGCTGCTCATCATACTGTTACAACAGTGTAATAACACGTTATATACAACTTCAGGAGGCCGGTGTAACTGGTGTAGATGAGTTCATAGAGACGTAAGCTTGATGCCTTTTTCATGTTTCCTTGGCTGACCGCCATGTCTACGATCCTCAAGATTCTTATTTTCTTGGTGCTTGAATGGCACATTTGAAACAGCAGTGGTTTGTCTGGGGAAGACCTTCGTCACGCAGTGTAACGACGTGTTGGCATCAGACTCGGGTGCCGAGATCATTTGTGTCCTTAAATAAAGGTGTTTGGGTGGAATGGAGATGGTTGTCATGGAGCTGAGGGTCTTGGAGAGGAACAGTAGGCTGGAAATAGCATTGAGGAAGCTTCTTGAGTATGGGAGTACCAGCCGAGTGTTTCAGAGGTGTGATGAAGAGACGTGGAGGAGGAAGCCTGGGTCTTGGACGGGAGTCCAGCAAACAGGATTTATTGGATGAGAACATTCAGTAGTTCACACTACACACCTGTAGTCCACTCTTAAGGTCTAGGTTCTGCTCTCCTCCTCCAAGGCCGCCACACAACAGTGACAACTGGCCGACACAGTCAGGCCGGGGGTGCCTGCAACAGCGTCAGCACCTCTTTCCTTTTGACTACACAGTTACCTGCAAACAACCTGGGGAGTCTTGATCTCATGACTACCACACTGACAGACGACAACACATCAGGCTAAAGGACATCATGTCTGACACCGTGGTCAGCAGCACTGGAGCACCCCAGGGCACAGTGCTGGCCCCTCTGCTCTTCACCCCGTACACCTCGGACTTCTGCTACAACTCTGTCATATTCAGAAATATGCCGATGCGGGTGTATCAAGGATGACAGAGTGGAGGAGTATTTGGAGATTGGTAGGGGGCTTTGCTGCATGGTGCAGCACTAACCACCTACAGCGCAACGTCCGAGCCGGTATGACTCCATCAGTTATGGTTCCGCTCATACCGAGGTGTAGGCATATATGCGTAAGGAGCCTTGCCAGAATGTGGGGCATGAAGGCAACAGTGGTCCCAGTAGTGATTGGGACACTAGGGGAAGTAACACCTAAGCTGAGTAGTTGGCTCCACCATGATTGATATATATATATTTATTTATTTCCCCCTCATCCATAGTGCAATAACTTGACAATATTTCCTGTGTGATGCTCTTCCTAATGTGCTGCTGGAATTTTTTGAATTCCCCTGAGGGAGTCATCCCAGAGGGATCAATAAAGTTGAGTTGAAGTCGAGATCTGGTTTTGAGCGGAGCCAAATGAATTCAAGAGGTTGTGAAGGTTGTTGTGGTCGTGGGATCTCAGCTCATCTGTGATGGCCATCACTGGTGTTGGAGCGGATGAAAGGAGTTTCATGTTTCTGAAACATAACAGGACAAAGCTTCTCACCTGCTGGAGGAAGACGGTTTCTTCCTCCACCTCGTCGTCGTCTTCCTCGTTCTGCTCCTCTTCTGTTGACTTGTATGTTGTGCTTCTTTTCGCCACTTCCTGCACGCACGCACACACAGACGTGTGTGAAACAGAACATTAGCAGCAGTCTTCAATCAAACAGCTGCACAGCAGTGTTCTTTACCTCTCCCTGAGGGTTGACCAGCACCACGTGAACGTCCTCTCCAGAAGTCCAGGAGGAACGATTCTTCCAAACCAAATCTGTGGGAGGTTTGGAGCTCACGCCAGCATCTGAGGCCCAAATCTGAAAATATGATGGTCAAGCTGGGTTCAGAGACGACAGACTATTCTAGTGTTGGTGTATAGAGAACAGCACAGCATCTCAGACATGAGGCTGGTGAACATGCAGTAACCAACCAGAGAACTGTTCTAACTCTTACCGTGACTTTCTGTCTGGCCTTCAGCACATATTTAGGGGTGAATTTGTAGGTAGCTGTTGCATTTCCAATAGTCTGAATCATCTCATACCCCACCATGGCCTGGTCCTGATCAGAAATATCCCCAACAGATAACAGGTTATATATCAAATACATTCAGGAGCAGACTTCAGGTAGTAACTAGTCTTTCCTGCTCCTGCTGAAAACGTTGGTGTAATTTTCCACGCTTATTTTTTGTAAACCACCACATCTAGTCACCAGGAACTCACCTCATCAGCAGTGTTATGGAGGCAGATGAACTTGCCGTCTGTATCAACCTCCTCAACACAAACAGGTCCTGTAGCTGCTGCAGAGTGAGAGATGGACACCGAGCTGCTGGCTTCCTGCTCCTCCACCTCAACACGCTTCCTCTTCCCCTGAGTGGTGTGAACGCTGCGGCTGCTGGATGAAGCTCGAGTTACAGTGACTCGCGATGAAGGACTGGGAGAAAGCTTCAACCTGGGCGGAGAGAACACTTATCCAGCTAAAGGAACTCCGGAAATAAAATCAAAACACACTCATTAAAATCTCACCTCTCTTCTTCTCCCTCCAGGAGCTTGCGGTAGGCGTTAATCTCCATGTCCAGAGCCAGTTTAACATCCAGCAGCTGTTCGTACTCATTAAGATGCTCTTGCATCTTGGCACGGATTTCAGCCACTTCGTGGTCTTTGTCTGCCAGGAGTCTGCGACTGTTGGCCTTCTCCTCCATCAGGGCCTCTTCCAGTTCTGATATGCGGTCACGCCAGCCACGAGTCTGAGAGCAGAAGAGGAGTTCTGAGCTGGAGTCACAGAAGGTGGCACCAAAATCACAGCTCACAAAACCTCATGCATGATTACCCCCCCCACACCCACTGGCCGACGGATGCTATTGTTTAGTGTTTGTTTCGTGTTTACCCCGAGTATCTCTATGATGTAGCTGTTGCTGCCAACCAAACGGCATCTATATGTTTAGTAACGCTTCCGCAGGTCCTGGAAGGCTTTGTTGCCACATAAGAGTCCATCATGATCGTCAGGGACATAAACTAAAGTCACATCTATAGAGTAGCTACAGGTGTGGCAACAATAGTCACTCCAGCCCTCAGCTTTGTGACATCTGTGATTTGTCATTGCGTCTATATTTTCCCAGAACGTTCCCATTTAAGCTCCACCAATATATTATAACACTAACAGAAGACAAACAAACGGTGAAAATGTGATTCAACAAGGAAAACGTATGGACCTCTTTCTGTAGTCCTGCCAGCTGAGCAGAAAGACTCTCAATCCTCAAGGTGGACTCCTGGAGCTCCTCACGGGCCATGTTACCCGTCGCTTCGTTCATTTCAGACAGTCGATGCAGCTCCTCCAGCTGTAGAGAAGATGATGCTTTTATCATCGGCAGCAGAGAAAGTAACAACAAGGAAATAAGCTTCATCTTTCACTTCCTGAAGAACAGGATGCTGCAGACATGTGACATGATACTTTCATACCTATAGTTCATGGCCTTGTGTACTAAAGTGTTCTCACTTCAACTCACTTCATAAACAGTTTAAAAAAAAACAAAAAAAAATACTATTTCTCTAGATTCCTCAAAAAATCTAAATATGAAGGCACTAAAAGAAGAAGATTGAAAATCCAGATTTTTGCCTAACGTGTTCAATTAAATGTGCGATTTTACACGGTGAAAGACGTGAATGTATTGTAGGACTGCCCAACAAGTCACAATAATCTCCATCTGACAGTGAGTGTGATAATAAGCAGAAGTCAGACAGAGTTAAGGAAGTCTTCCTACTCTAGTGTGGTAGGTGCTCTCCAGGTTGTCTTTGTAGAGTTTGATCTGTTCCTCATTCTGAGCTCTCATCTGAATGAGTCCTTCTGTCAGTTTATAATCGTACTCCTGCTTCCGACCCGAGTCCACCTCCACCAGCCGGGTCTCGTACCGTTGCCGGGCCTCCTTCACTTCCTGCAGCAGAGCACAATCGTAAATACAGCACAAACACTGCAGCAGTCAAACACTTCCTATGTGAGAAGACAGGTGTCAGACAAGAGCTTCCGCCTTGCAAAAGAAACACATGCAAGACAGCTGGGGTGTGTGTGTGTGTTAATGTGAGAGTGGGCGGAGAGAAACCAGAGTCCTCACATTTACCACCAAAGTTATTTCTTTTGGGATATCTGGCAATAAATTATTAAAGACTAATGAAAAACATGAAATTGCTGCATTTCTAGTTGCCTTAAATCTTCTCCCCGTATAGGAACTTTCAAAACTGTTCACCCTTTCACACGTGCACAATGCTGTGACACTTGGTCTACCGGTTTTTATTGCTGAAGATCTTTATCTAATCACAGTGGAGTAGTGACTGGTGCTTTAAGAATGTTGGGCTTTATTTCATTTAGTTCCTTTACTTGCCTCTTGCTCGCTATAACAGGCGCCACCGCTTTTCATTTATTAATATTAATGTTTGTTCCTCTTCAGCATGGTAAGGTGACTTTATACATGTTATTACAGGGGTCCTGCAGCTTAAAGGGAGTTAAACACACAAACAGTGTCCAGGGAGGTGGCACTAGCATCCCTGCTGTTCATATGCTAGCTGGAGGTGGAAGGACAGTGGATGGTGCAGTTTGTGGGCAGCTCCATGAACTTGATTCCCTAAACCCATGGAAACCCGTCCACATGGACGGTAGCAGTGAAGGCTACATGAACAACGTGCGTTCTGCGGTGGTGATGTGTGATTACTGTGAGAAGCGGTATGTTGTTATTTAAAACATAAATCTTACCAGTTATTTTGAGGCGGGAGACTAACTACAATCATAAAATCCTACTTACAATGTGGTGACATGTTCAATCACCCCGAGAGCCTAATTTAAGCCCTTTTAATAGCAATCAAGCCCTTGTTTTTGGATTAAGAAGTTTGGTGACTGTTTTGAGGAAAAGCAGGAACCCTGTCAGGCCCCTCTGTGATTTGCTGTGAATAAACTACATGAGAAAATTCAGCTGCACTTTAGAGTTAGGGCCTCATCTACTGTACATATACCAGAGCTTTACCTCCTCGTAGATGTTTTTCCTGAAGTCCATCTCCTCCGTGAGACTCTGGCAACGGTTTTCCAAATCAACGCGGAGCAGCATCTCATCTGCAAGCTGTTTCTTGGCTTTTGCGAGACCCACATCCAGCTGGTATAGAAGCACACTAAGATAAGTAATGAACACAGAAACCCCACCTGGCAAAGCAAGAGCAGTGCTCATAGAGGAGTACCTCCTGCATTTGCTCCTGCAGCTCAGCCAGGGAGACTTCCAGGCCTCTCTTCTCAGACACAGTTGTTGCCAGTTGGGCATCTTTGGAGTTCAGCTGAGCTTCTAGGTCCTTTAGCCTGGCCTGTGCACTGGCAGCCTCGGAGTCCTTCCTGCTGTAGCTGAGAGTTGAAGCCCAAAGTGAGTAACATACGATCTCAAATGACAGGCTTAGTGGCAAGACTGATGACAACCATTTAGGACACCGATGACAATGTGGTGGGAATCAAGTCCACACATTAACCTTCTGGCAACCAGTGCCTTTCCAAAGCTGGAGCCATTATTTAAACACGGGGCTCTGGACCGTCACCTAAACCCAGTGTTATTTTAATTCACTGGGTTTTTTGTGTTTTAGAGATTTAAAAAATACGATCCCTTCGGAATAGATGAAATGGTGCACAATCCAACCACTTCCTGGGATGAGGCCCCCAGTTAAATGCGGTATGTGGGTCTCCCTGTTAAAGGGAAAGGAATGCACTGATTTTTCACATTCCACTGACAAACGTGGACCAGGAGGGAAAGCACGGGCCCGACAAATGTCCATCCCACACACCAGAATCAGACAGTCAGCATGCAGCACACACTGAAAGGCCACCACGCTTCTATTATGGGTAGAAAAACCAAGAAATAAATGGCACTATAATGGGCTAATGCTAATGTTTAAAGGATCAACGCTCAGCTACAGTGATCACTAGTTTATCTGGCTGACCAGAGCCATCAACATCCTTCAGGAAACAGGTGATAACAGGTGAAATTTTTCAGAGTCACATAATGAAAAAGGGCTGAGTTCAGTCTTACTTGGGATGGTTTGACTTTTGACTGCAAATCTTCTAATCATGTTCATAAATCTTAATAAAAAAACAATGATCACAACATCACATATTTCAGGCGACGCATCATTTCCTCCCAATGAGACAGCATGAACAGTAACTCCGGATAAATGGGAAAGCAGCAGCCATCTGGGTGAACGCATGAGCTGCTGCAAAGACAACAGTCTCTCTGTTTCCATGCATGTCGTCGCGACGTAGTGATAACTGTCACAGGAGGCGAGGCAATGACCAACAGCGTGATTGAATGAATGGATGAAAGAACGAAAGCACTTGACTCTAGTCAGACATGGATTCCATGCCAGTGAATTAGTTTCATTATCTATTCTTAGTAATGGACATTGCCTTCATCAAGCTTCTGTTAAAGCCAGTGAGCAAATAAGCAGGATGTGGCTGGAGCCATAAAATCCTCAGTTTTTAGAGCGCTGGCATCAAGGAAAAAGGTACAACCAACATGATCTTGATTAAGAGTAGACAGAACCACACATTCTGAAACACCTACTCAGCTTTCTGAAAAGCTTTGCCTTAACCATAAAATAACTCAACCCGCATCATTCAAATGAGACGGCTGATGGTGTTTTAAGGAAAATGCTGAATATGCCAGTTGTGTTTGCAACAAGTCCAACGCAGCTCCACAATTGATTCACTTCAGGTCAACAGCTGTGAGCTCCAGCTGTTGCCGTCACCTTCTGTTGGACATCTGAGAACACACACGCGTTTCTGCACATTTCCCTCACATGTAAGCAGTGTAACACACCTGTCTTCCACCAAAAACCTAATGCAACTTCATCACATCCTAAACGCAACGTACTTCCTTCCAATCATCACTGACAGTGAGTTTTCCTCTGAAAATGTCTGTTTAAGCTTTGACAGATCTGAAGTTGTATTCAGAAGTAGCAGCATTTAATGATACTGATCATTAAAGCCCCGACTAAACGACATTAAACTACCTCACGGCCAGCTAGGGTGGTTCATCTCAAATGACTTAACACAAAGGCGGGTTTTCGGCTTTAGATGTGAATAAATAAATCCACTCGGCGAATAAACTGCACATCGTAAATACTGCATAGATTCAATAGAATTTCAAGTCTATACGAATCCCCAAGCTGTCAAATTCGAATCTTTCCAAATGCAGCCGGAGCCGCAGTAAGATTGGAGCCCAGTCTCGGTTTTAACGGGGGATTCTGACGCTGACGCCCAACAAGAAAAACGTAACACGGGATTTGCTTGCGTAAACTAGCAAAAATGGCTCCAAAGTCAAAGTTGACGAACGATGCACAGCCTCGGTGGAGACGCTTAATTGACTTACTTTTGCTGGAGTTGCTCATGATCGACTCTGCTTTTTCCCAGCTCGATCTGGAGCCAGGCCCGCTCTTTTGAGGAGTCGTCCAAGCACCTCCGTGCGTCGGCTAGCTCCGTCTCATACAGGGCTTTCAGTGAGGTTACCTCCCGGCTCTTATCTTCTTCCCGCTCGTTAATCTGCAGATGAAGCACTTCGTTTTCGGACTCCAAACTGCGGACCTTGTCGATGTAGACGGCCAGGCGGTCGTTGAGGTCGCGGAGCTGCTGTTTTTCCTGCAGTCTGGATATCCTGGTGGGACTCAGCGGTGTGCCGCCGCCGCTGCACGTGCTTCTCTGGCCGGCGGGAGTCGCGGTAACGGACGCCATTGTGTCAGTTTAAATAAGCACTACCCGGAATGCGATAATTAAAACGGTCTCCTCGACGCTCAAGCAAGGACGGAGATAAATACCTGGGCGCCCAAAACAGCTGGTACATCAGTAAATTAACCGGGAACGGTCCCCTGTCTTGTTTAACTCAATCAAAGAGGGGGTGGCTTGACCAACATGGCGCCTCGCTCAAAGTTACGTTGGTCCCGGGAACCAATCGGTTTCGTATCTGTTCTGCACATGCGCCAGCGCCGATGCGCCTTCTTTTTCTGCTACAAAACAGGCGAAAACACGCAAAAGATTTTAAAAAACTATAGCGCAAGTAGACTACATCGCATCACAGTGTGACGTTACTCAGAAAAGCCAGAAACACACAGAAGGATGTGAAAAATCTAAGCTACATTTGTAAGTTATTGAGAGCCAGAGTTCAACATTCTAAGAATCTGATTGTTCTGACTGCTTTCCTATTTTTGCAGTTTTTAGCATATTGGTGCATTTCCAGGAGGAATAGTCCATAATTGGATTTACAGTCAACCTATGCTTTTCATATATAGAATTTTCAGAGAATCAGAATCAGCTGAACAAAAATGGGAATGCCTTTGTTCAGGTTGTGTTCAAAACAAATAAAACCTCATTTTTCCTGCTTATTTACCCCATTACCCTTAGTGTTGAACATTAGTCCAGAATATTGAGGAACAAGCAGATCTTAATTGTCTGTGAAGGTTCTCTAATGCTCTGGAAATGTCTTCATGGAACTCAAACAGTCCAGTTGCTGGATCACATCTTAATTGTTCTCTCCTATAAAATTGACAGCTTATCGAAATCAATTTTAAATCTTTTAAGGTTTTTCTCCTTACCCTTAAATAGTGTTTGACACCAGTCCAGAATATTGAGGAAAAAGCAAAATCTTAATTGTTTTGGCCTACAATGACCTGGCCTACAGAGAGGAGGTGGATCAGCTGTTGGGCTGGACCTGGGACAACAGTCTCATCTTGAATGTGGACAAAACAAAAGAGCTTATTATTGAGTTTAGAAAGAAATGGCCCAGCCATGCTCCACTTCTCATCAACAACACGCCAATTTGCTCATGTCCACGGCGTTCCCTCTTCATACCACATAGCCACAAGGTTCTGTACTTGGACCAATCCTTTTCACCTTGTACATGTTTCATACATGTTCCCTTAGGAAACATTATTTGGCAGCATGGAATACATTTTAATTGCTATGCAGATAACACTCAGCTTTATCTATCCATGAAACCAGAGGAGACAGTGCGGTTAGTGAAACTTCAGACCTGTCTTAAAGACACAAAGTCTTAGATGTCTTCAAATTTCCTCCTCCTTAACTCAGGAAAAAATGAGGTCATGGTGTTTGGTCCCAAACCTCTCAGGGATAGATTAGATCACATGATCACTCTAGATCAGGGGTGGGCATCAAGGGCCGTATCCAAGCCAGACTTTCTGTCCTACAGGTAAACCCTTTCACCCGGGGTTTCATTTACCTTGGTGAAAGCATTTCCTGCCTGGTAGGATGTAAATCCTGGCTTAAATCCAACCCTCGAGGAATGGATTTGACCTCCTCTGATGGGCAAGTCCAATTCATGAAGGCTGGAATCCAGCCAGGTTTTCCATCCTACCTGGAGGAGCTAGTGACACCTTATCATCCCAATAGACCGCTCCGTTCTCAGAATGCTGGTTTACTTGTGGTCCCCAGAATCTCTAGAGGTAGAATGGGGGGGGGGGGGGGGCATTTAGCTACCAGCCCCCCCTGCTGTGGAACCAGCGCCTTGTCCTGGTACGGGAGGCTGACTCCATCTCTACTTTTAAGATTAGACTTAAAACCTTACTCTTTGAAAGAGCTTATTATCACTAATTCTGTAGTTCCAGTTATTATTCTATTGTCAGTAATTCTGTAGTTCCAGTTATTATTCTAGTCAGACTAATTATCATATTTAGAGGGTCGTCTAATTATTAGGTTAATATCTTAGTTATGCTGCTATAGGCCAAGGCTGACATCATAGCTGTGCACTGACTTTTGACCTTGTTGACCCACTCAACCCTTATACTAACAGCTATTCTCTCCTCTACCTGTCCTCCCCCTCCTCCTCCCTCTCTACCCAGCCGGCCATCAGCAGGGAGGTCCCCCTACATGATCTTGGTCCTTCTCAAGGTTTCTGCCTGTTAAAGAGGAGGTTTTGCTGCCACTATTGCTTGTTGGGGGTCAGGCCCTGGGATACTGTAAAGCGCTGTAATACAATCTTGATTGTATTGTATCAGATGAGATGAGACAGACTGACTGACTGACTGACTGATTGATTGATTGATTGATTGACTGATTGTGGAGGTGGTCAGCAGCATCAAGTTCCTGGGGGTGCACATCACAGACAATCTCACCTGGTCTGTGAACACTGCATCACTGGTCAAGAGTGCACAGTGGGGCATGTAGTTCCTGCATAAGATGAAGAGAGCCCACCTGCCCCCGTCCACCCTCACTACCTTCATCAGATGCACCGGAGAAACAAACTGCATCTCTGTGTCTGATATTGTACAGTTTTATAATTATCCACATACATCGTAGAGTGTACGATACATTCCAATAATTTTCCATTGTAATGCTTGCTGGTGTGTGTTGCTTCAGTGTTGCCATTGTGCAAATGCAAAATCTACAAATGCAGATTTTTGTATGTATTTGGATGTTTTGGACATCCAAAAAAAAACAAGCAAAAACAAAACAAACGACAAAGTGCTTAATTTCCATTTCCTCTCTATTCGTTGTAAAGACCGTTAATTAGTTTAGCAATACTTAATCTAGGCGTTTGAGATTGGTGCTCAGACGTGGAGTAATATCAGGTGCAGCTGTGATATACGCTCATTATACCATGGCTAAGAACCAATCAGATCGCCTGAATTCACCCTTTTGTTTTATAACATTTATTTGACATTCACATGGGTTGTTTTTAAGAATCTCTTTGCTTAGGTATAAAATATCAGACAAAAACGCACGGAGAGTCCTCAGAGATGATTAGATAATGGCAGGAATTGCTGCCGCTGCTCCCTGGTAACTTTTAATTGTTTTTAGGGATTTATGACCTTAAGAGATGCCATATTTGTTCTTATGTGTGATCTGTAGTATCTCTTTAACCCTGAATATATAGAAATTCAGTGATTGCTTTTTGTGTAATTGGACTTACAATAGCCTATCTGACTAAACCTGTCACCTGGCTTGTGGATCCATCTGGTTGTGCGAATTGAGTTACGGCCCAGAAATTTCTGTATCTGGTCGGCATTCACCTACATGCTCCTGTCATTCTGCTATCTCCCTGAGACTGGTCTACTCTGGTATACAGTCACTGATCTCACCACTCATACTGCTGCTTGTGACACATTTGCCAGCCTAGCCAGGTCGGCTAAAACTCTAACCAGACATAAAACTTCACTGTCAGCTTTGGTCTCCTGAACATCCACTCACTCACAACCGAGGCTCATTTCATCCAGGCTCTCCTCAACGACCATAAGCCACAGTTCACCGTCTCCTGAAGCCACAAGGTGACCACTTATCACTTTTCCACCTCGCTCACTCATCTATCCATTCTCTCACTCAATGTAATACTGTTGGGGGATTTCAATATACAAATTGACACCATTAACTCGCCTCTAACCAGAGATTTTTTTATCATGCCTTCACAGTTTTTGATTGACGTAACTCGACGTACATGCATGTTAATCACCATCTTCTCAGAGTCATTGGCCCTCCCTCCCTATAAAAGGCTACAGCCAGTTGGCATACATTTGAGGTGAAATTGTGGAGAGCCACAAACCATTGACCTGAAAACGAGCAAGAACTGACATTACCTCTAAAGAAACAACAACACTGCCAGTTAGTGAAGAAGTTGTCAGTTCAACAAAGGGACAGAAGCTGGATTACATTGCCCTTGAACTTCCAAGGACTTTACAGATCTTTGTTTGCAAAATGAGGCAAGCAGGTTTGGGCCAATAGGTAGAGGGATATTTGGCTCATGACGCCCTTTGGTCTACAACAGTGAACATACAGTACCTGATGTGAAAAAATGTAGTGAAAAATGTCACTCATTTCCCCTTTAAGAGGTGGAATAATTCCACTTACTAACTGCACAGTCTGTCACTGACTAGATTGCTTGATACAAGGTGAATAGAACTGTTCTGTCAAAATCGGGTATAAACTTTAAATGCATGCCAGAAACAAACTTGTCAAGACACTAATGGATGAAGCAGCATTGTTGCTGGATAATAGATAATCAAAATGTAACATGAAACTGTTTCATAAATACATGTACTGTACTGTAGGCCAGTGTGTGTGTGTGTGTAAGTGCGACCAAAATTATCACATTACATCAGTTTAAATGGAGAATAGACATTGCAACCCCCCATATATCTTACCTTTTTATCTTTTGCATTGTTTCTCTAGCTGACAAGTTAAAGCAATAGCTGTTAAATGTAACAGTTGTCATATTAAATATTGCTTTTAATCAAAGATCCTTTGATTTTTTAAATAGAGAAAGTTCAAATGTCAGTTCTTTTAATCATTAATCTGCCACATTAAGCATGGGGGATCATTGTAACTGCTACCCATGGTTTTCCTCATTCAAGCTTAAAGAGCTCACTGACTGACGTATTGTAAATGAAGTGATAAAAATGCTGACAATTTCATGTAATAGATAAATAGTTAATGTTCTTGATCTTTGAAAAGGGTAAAATATGTAAATCCTTTCATATAATGGATTACTATGTAACAGTAAAGAGTTGATTGTTTAATCTTGTCCTGCAACTAATGTTCTATTGCATTTTGCTGTGGGCTCTTTTTGTTCATACTCTGTATGCTGCTCCACAAGATCCACTATTATAGGTTACCTTGGTACAACAATTTTTTTTACTAAATTGTTTGGAAGGAGTCTCCAGTGATGAACTAAATGAGCTTATTGCAAATATTGACACTTGTGAAGAATATATATGGGTGATACCAGATACATACTCCTGATCCAGACCTACTGCACATAGTAGACATATGCTGATTACACTTAGGATTCATCTTTGGAAGGCAGAATGAGAGAGAATGCAAAGAATGAGGAGGAACCCTGAGCTGATGTTGGATCTATTCTAAACTCAACAGGTTCCTTATCAAGACCACTGTCTTGTTGATCAAATTGACTCCAGTCATGAATCCCCGCAGTCAAAATCAAATCCAAATCAGATCCAGCAAAGTAAGATGATGTTGTGATAGGAATGAGTCACAGAATCATATTGCAACAAGTAGCACCAGCTATGCAGCCACTAACCAAAGTGAGGAGTGCACTTTGTGTGCCAAACTCAAGTTACCAAGAGTGATCCAAGAGACATACTCAAGATTCTCAAGTCCCATTTCTCTGACCAAACTAGGGATCATAACTCAATTTTCTAACATGCCCCTAGACCCAGTAGAGTACACTATAAAGTCTACAAGAGATGTCACAATTTGCTGCAAAAGCTGTGGAAGATTGTACTGTAATTTAGAAGAAAGGAAGAGTTGCTCTGCAGTGGATATTCACGGAGGGAGTCTGGATCCCAAAAGAGGAGGTCAAGAATATCAGGCAGTTTAGGACCATCTCCCTGCTCAACATGGAGGGTGGTCTTCCTCCCTGTAACTTACTGACTAACTTACTTGAAGAACGCTACTTTGACACAGCTGTGTAAAGGGGGACTCCCTCAGGTTGCTTGGAACATACAGGTGTGGTCACACAGCTAATCCATAAGGCACAGGAAGGAAAGGCAGATTTGTCAGTGCTGTGACATTTGATGAATACGCAGGGCTCCACACCACCTAAACTGAGAAAGCCTTGGATCGCCACTATGTCCCAAAAAACAAATCACCAGGGCGGTGAGCACTGACACCGATTGTGAGCTGAGAGACCTGGATTTTATTTCTACAGAACAACAGGTGGCTTGTCTGATGATATTGAAGGAAGCCATCCTTTCCCCAGGTGAACCTAAATAAACCGGCCATCATAATCAGGTTTCTACACAGGCAACACAAGTCTGTACTGCTTAAACACAGTTTGCCGAAGGACTCCAAATCCATCAAAGCAGGGCAAGGGCCAGATGTTTCAGGAGGGCAGGTCGAGTGCCACCTCCACAAAACCTTTTTCCCCAAAATACACATTTGTTTGTTCAATAACTTCTTGTGGAACAAGAAGCATCCCAGGCTTCTATACTTACCCTACGGCAGAGGAGGGTTACAGTGCCCTAATATCCGATGGTACTATTGTCAGTCCAGCTGAGGACACTTACCGGTATGTTTTCACTACAGATGGAACCCTTCCATGTACGGATATTGAGTCACACTCACTTTCCCATACTCAAATGAACGTATAAACTTTAAAAAATCCTCTACAAATCCTATTGTCCAAACAAGAGTCTGGAGAGAAGTCAGGAAATTTAAAAATTCTCCATCCTGTTACAGCCCAATTTGGGTTAACAGCTTTTTTAGTCCAGGAAAAGCAGATACTGGTTTTTAATTGTGGCCAGATAGAGGGGTAAAACAAATAAAAGACCTTTATGGTTATATTGGGAATATCCCAGCATTTGTGGAGTTGATTTGGAAATCCAATATCCTTTGAACATTTTTTCAAACACCTTCAATTCGGGGGTTTTACTACAGCAAATTAAATTCAACACATGTCCTTCCTGCCCCTGGACCTTTTTGAGAAAATGATGACAAATAATTCAGAAGCGGCATCATCTCTGAACTTTACTACTTACTGAATGCCTACTCAACTGAGTCTTGTGACTGTAAGTTCCATGCTTGAATTTCAAATTTAGCATCTGTCATTTAAAAATGCATGCACATGTGAAACAGCCTAGATAGAGACAGGTAATATTTGCTTAAGACTCAGGAGGTGTGTGGAGGGAATTATCTTCTTATCCCTGGAAAATGGTTCTTACACTTCATTTCAAAAGTACAGGGTTGTTTTTTTCAGTTTTAAAAACAATAATCTATTCCATCTGTTGAATAAACCTGGAGCAGAATAAGAGTACCCTCTGCATTACTCCTTTCCCTTATTCCTTAATTACTGGTTTGTACGGCAATGATATTTGAATGGACTCAAAATCTTACACCTCTGCTGAATCTTCTTATTAACTGCCTTTTATGTTATTTACGGTACCAACCAGCGAGCAACAGGAGATTCACCTTACCCTGGCCATAGAGTTGTCAGAAACTAGACAGAGGCTCAGAGGGTTTTATGACTTTCAGCATTTCTACAGTACATATTCCATTCATGTGAGCTCACTTTAAACAAAGTGCATTCAGAAAGTTCTTGTTTCCTGTATGCAATTAATGTGTTAAATCTAGCAAAATCTGCCCCCCCTCCCCAAATGCAGACATGTAAACAAAGTTGGATTGTCAATTTAAATCTAAAGCAAGTGAAAAAATGGGTGCATAACAATAATCAACCAAGAAAATAATTCCCAACAAAAACTGGGAGGTGAGATTCCATGATGAGTTTCTCAACAAACTGGCAAAACAAAGAGTGGCTGAAGAGACCAGTCTAAATAGCAGGCAGATGGTGGTGCTGATACTGGTGATGCACTCCGGGTGTGTAGCTATTTTCTAGCTATTTTCTAGCCTCTTCTTAAAGATACTCTTAATTTAAGAAGCTCTTTAGTAACTGTTTCGTGTTTACTGCTGCCTATGTTAGCCAGGACTCCCTTGAAAAAAGGTTCTTAACCTTGATTGGATTTGCTCCAGGTTAAATAAAGGCTGAATAAAACAAAATGGATACCAAAAACCAGAACATGGCTTTTGCAATCACTTTTCAAAAAGGAAAATTAGGACTTTAATTCTCCTTTTAACATCTCCAAATATGTTTTTTTTCTTCTCTCCACTATATAGTTCAATAGTTCAAAGGTCCAGTCTCACAGGAGTCTTTGACAGTCTGACATTGCACCCTGATGTTGGAGGCACTGGTACTTCCCTGAGGTAAGAACAGAATCATAGACATCCTCCATTCAGAGTCCTCATACAGGTGCGGTGTTGGTGCAAGAGCCACAACGGTCCCTCAGGTGTATGCCAGTTTGTATTATTATTATTATTATTATTAGTATTAGTATTAGTAGTAGTAGTAATAATGTTATTACTATTATTGGTGTTATTATAAGACAGTCAAAATTAAATTAAATTAAAGTGTAGTGATGAATAACATTCCGCTTTTATTCATCTGGCTTCTATATTTCATGTCGAAGTATCCACCATTCCACCAGGTGCAGTAAACACATGCAGAGATTATTCACAAAGTCTCCAAGTAAAACAATCTGTCAGAGGTGTAAATATAAGGACTCTTATTGACATCTGCATAAAACCAGCACCTTTGGACATTAAGGGCTTTGCTGATATGAGACGAGTACTTTTGGATGTGAATGCAAACACAACAAGGTGTAACTTGGATTGTTTAAAGTGGTAAACTGTTGAATAATGGAGACAAAGTTAAATCATATCTAATGTACACAATAGTTCATCCAAAACATGATTTGAATACACATGGACAGTAATACTATTTGCAGATGTCCGTATAATTTACTCCTGAACTACTAATCAAACCTTTAACTTTCTTCTTTATGATGTATTTTGTTTGCTGGAGACTTGCTGGTCTTCCAGCTGAGAGTCCATGTCCTCTTTTGTAAGAGCCGTCTGTCCTGCATCACTCCCAGGTATCTGACAGTCCGATGGGCAGTGGGGAAACATACCACCTCATCTTCTGCTGTCTTCTTCCAGCGACAGAGCCTCCAAGACTCTTTCCAAATGTGCCACTCTTGTCCCTCCTCCTGTCCCTCCTCTTGTCCCTCCATCGTCTCCTCTTCGTCATCCTCTTCATCTCCGGCTCTGTGAGGAACTGCCACCATCCACGACTGTTTCCAGGAGGAGAAGCTGGCATTTAATTTGTGGAATTGTAAATGAAGTGGGACAGAAGGTTTACGCTTTACTCTCTCATCCACTTTATTGTCCCGTCCTTTGTCCATGTCCTCTTTAGTGTCTTCCTCCTTCACATCTTTCTGCTTATACTCGTCTCCCTCTTCTTTGGTTAAGTCCTCCTCATCTTTTTCATTATGCTTGTCTGTTTCGATATCTTCCTCTTTTTCACCATCCTCTTCATCCTCGGTCATGCTGTCTTCCTCATTCTCACTGCCTTCACTTTTGTTGTCCTCTTCATCAGTGCATTCCTCCTCATTCTCACTGTCCTCATTCTGGTCATCTTCCTCCTCCTCCTCGCTGTCACTGTAATCATCCACATCCTCCATTTTGTTACGATCCTCATCATCATTGTCTTCCTCTTTCTCTTCATGACTTTTGGTTGTAATATCTTCTACCTCAGTCTCATCTCTGTCGTTATCATCACACACTCGTTCATCAGCCCTGTTCTCTTCAATCTCATGTTCTTTCTTTACCGTGTTGTCTCCATCTTTCTCATGTTCTTTACCTTCTTCTGTCTCTTTCTCTTGTTCTCCCCTTTCTTCTTCCTCTCCTTTTTCTTCTTCCTCCCCATTTTCTTCCCTTTCATCTCTCACTTCTTCATTTTCTCCTTTTTGTTCTACCCCTTTGTCTTCCATTTCTAGTTTGTCCTCTCCTTTTTCTTCTTCATTGCCATTTTCTTCCCTTTCATTGTCCCTGTCACCTTTTACTCCTATTTCTTCTTCTACCTGTTCTTCCCTTTTGTCTTCCACTTCTATTTCTTCCTCTCTGTTTTCTTCTTCATCTCCATTTTCTTCCCTTTCATCTCCCCATTCACCCCTTTCTCCTTCTATTTCTTCTTCTACCCTTTCTTCCCTTTTGTCTTCCACTTGTATTTCTTCCTCCTGTTTTTCTTCTTCCTCCCCACTTTCTGCTTCTGTTTCTGCTTCTTCTCCAGTTCCTTCTTCTCCTACTTCATTCTCATATTTTACTTCCACTTTGTCTTTTTCCTCCTGCTTGTTTTCTTCCTCCTCATTCATTTCTAGATCTTCTCTGTCTTCTGGGTTTTCCTTCATTTCATCCTCTGTTTCTTCATCACCATCTTTTTCAGTTATTTTCTTCTCCTCTTTTGTTTGTTGGTTTTCCTCTCCTTCCATTACATTATACTTATTTTGAGAATCTTTGGCTTCCTTCTTTTCTCTCCCTCTCTCCTCCTTTGCTACCACATCTTCCTGGTGGTCATTGTCTCCATCCTCATCGTTATCATCCTCTTCTTCATCTTCCTGATTCTCTTCCTCTATCTCATCATCTCTTTTATCCATCGTGTCGCTTTTATCAGCTTCAAAAGCTATGTCTGATGCACTCCACCTCTCCTGCTCTTCCTCCTCCTCTTCCTTCTTGTGTACCTGTTCGTCTCTCTGATCTCCATCTTCCTCATCACTCTCCTCGTCATTATATTCATTCTCTTCTTTAGCTATATCGCTATCCTCCTTCTTTTCCTTGTTTACCACTTCTTCCTCTTCTGCCTGTACTCTGTCAGGATCTCCATCTTCTTCCTCATTCATTCCTTCACATTCCTCATCCTCATTGTTGTTGCTTTCATTGTCTTCATCATTTTCTGTCACCTCCTTTTTCTTCCATCCATCTGCTCTATCTTCATTATCTAGTGTTTTCTCCTCTTCCTCTGACCCTTCAAATGCTTCCTCTACTTCCTCTTCGTTGCCACTTTCTTCTTCCTTTTTATCTTCTACTACTTCCCCCTCTTCTTCAGCTTGTAATTTCTCTTCCTCTTTGCCACATTCCTCTTCTCCTTGTTCTTTGCCATATGCTTCCTCTTCTTCTTCCTTCTCCTCTTCCTCCTCCTCTTCCTCCTCATCTTCTCCCTCCTCCTCCTCATTTTCTACCTCCTCCTCATCTTCTCCCTCCTCCTCCTCGTTTTCTACCTCCTCCTCCTCATCATCTTCTCCCTCCTCCTCGTTTTCTACCTCCTCCTCCTCATCTTCTCCCTCCTCCTCCTCGTTTTCTACCTCCTCCTCATCTTCTCCCTCCTCCTCCTCCTCCTCCTCCTCCTCCATGCCCTCTGTCTCATCTCTGTCCTCCTGCATCTCATCTATTTGGGCCTCCTCGGGTGGGACCCATCGTTTAGGTGCCCTCCAGGCATCCTTCCACTCGCTGCTGTCTGTGATATCGTTGTCTAGTGTGGCCAGATGAAGGAAGGTTTTCTTTTGGGCCACCCTGGTCAGTTTGTGACTGTGATGATGATGAGCCTGCAGTGATGGCTGACACCACCTGTGGACACAGTCAAGCACTGGTTTGGGATTTTTGTAAGTAATAAAAATTCAATACTAAATTTATTTATTCGAAATAGCTAGGCAATAAACCAAGAAACAACATAAAAGATAACTCTTGATTGTCAGAGTGGCCCGTTAGTGAAAGGGTAGTTATGGTATTGTGGCTTTGCGGTACCTTCTGGGAGAGACCGAGTCTCCATATTGCCCTTTAGTCTTGTCCACATTCAGAATAAGAACACCAAAATTATAACTGTGTAAATGACTGTAAACTACCATAACAATTGCCCACCTCATCTGCTGCCTGAATGACCAGCAGATGCTCCATTTCTTGTGATGCTCCTCTTCCTCCACAGGAGATGAAGCAAGCTGCCAGGAGTCACTCCATCCTGGCATAAAGACCTCATTTATTTCTACTATGGCTTCATCTTTGCTGTCGTCTAGGTTTGATTCCACCCCAGACAGTTTCCATGAGTCCTCCCAGTTTGAAGGCTCATTCTGTGTGATGATGACAAAGGAGTCTGTGTCAGCTAAAGAAGTAGAAAATAATAAGAACGTTTCCCTCACCTCTTCCTCTAGTTCTTCTACTTTGTCACTCTTGTTGGTGATGGGTTGTTCATACTCAGGCCAGCCACAGTCCCACTTTGGTTTCTCCTGCCTGAAGGCGAAGTTCATTATCTTCCAAGTACCAGCCCAGACTGGAAGAGTAAAATGTTTGATTTGAGGTTTGCAAACCTCTTGTCTTTCTAAGAAAGTCTCCCAGTCAAAGTGTTTTCCTTCATAGGACTCTAAATGAAGCAGATGCCTGACCTGGAAACAAAAATGATAAAGACGGTTTGGGAAGTCTTCATTGGTCACATTTTATCTGAAGACTAGATTTTCATATTTAAGCCTTTATCTTTCAGTGTAAATTTACTGGTTTGGTTGACAATTGCTTGTCAACCAAAGTTGGGACAATGCTGCACTGTAGACTAACACATGAACAACACATGAAGGATGCTGCTTCTGTTGTTATTTTGTTAGAAATTTGACAAAGGCTTAACAAAAATCAAACCTTACACAAAAGTCTCCTAGTGGAAAACAAGTAATTGGAGAACATGTGATGGGTGTTAATGAGGCAATGCTAATGTTAATGTTAATGAGGCAACTGCCGATGAGGAGGAAATAGGTGTTCTTCTCTTATTAAAAGGATGAAACATTCATTCATTTTAATGAAATGAGTGCAGCTTGTGTACCTGTTTCCAACACTGTGTCCATTTGTAGGCTGGAAACACCCACTCAGTGTCTGTATGAGCCACCTGTGGTTTGTATTTTCTGGCGTTGGCCAGCATGATGGTGGTGAAACCTGGAATCTCGATTTTTTGCTCTTTGGCTTTTAGATAAAGATACTTTGGAGGCTTCAGACTCATCCAGGAGTCTTTCCAATACAGCCGGAACACATCCACCTCCACGCGTCTTTTGGGCCTTGGAAGTTTGGGAGAAGGGGCCTTTTTTGGTGGGGGTGGAGGAGGGACCTTAGGTTTGGCTTTGGGGGGTGGAGGAATGATTTTAAATTTGATTTTTGGTTTGTTTTTCTCGTCATCATTGCTTTTGTTAAGTTTACTGAAGTCTCCATTGGAAACAAGTGACCAGTGATAATTCCACTTTGAGTGACACCTGCAGGTAAAACAAAACCAAATACTGTCAGTACTACATCATCGGGGGATTTCTTTCTGTACTTTGCTGTTTTAATACTTTCCTGTATAGAGCACCTACAAATATTAGATGTATGTTACAGAGTTATAAAATATGATATAGTTTTGTACATCATATATTAACCACATTTCTCAGGAAATGGCAATAAAATGCAAATTTTCTTACTTTTCCCATGTAATTTAAAGTCTAAATGTGGCATCAGTGGTTTTGGGATGATTCCTGGTCAGAAAAGGTGCAATGTCAGACATTCCATGAGTGTTACCTGCAGTTAAGTAGGAACCTATTGTAGGCAAAAAAAAAATTGTGTTTGGATATTTGTGTGTCCGCAACTGTGTTTTTGTGAAATATCTGAAGATGCACAGGTAGTATATAGAAACACAGTTGTGCATATTACACCAACTGTGGACTAGAAGCATTTTTAGAGGGTGAATTACTTGGGCTATATGGAATCCAGCATCACCCATCTACACCTCCTCAAACTCTGTGTGTTGCTAACTAGCTCATTTCTGTTTGTGTATTCTTCACTGAGGGCTATTTGCACATGTGAGGCTCTGGGCTCATTCTTGTGATTCCCTCTTCTAAAAGGAAAACCAACTGGTTCACAGATCACTTCATATAGTTTCCCAGCAACAGAAGATAATCTCACAGTTTGACAGAACTTTTCTTCTTCCACTCAGCTTCCTGTTTCTGCTGATCTGCCACACTCTGAGCTCTCTTCTCCCATTGGTCTCTTAGTGGTCCATTGCTGAATGTCCGCTTTTCTTCTTTTCTTGGAAGCATTCTGTTTCCTTAAAATGTAAAACAAAATTGAAGATGTAGATAAAATCATGTTGCAAGAGACCAAAACACCAACATGCTCCCTTCACAACTTTATCCTAGACTTGGAGATGACCAACAAATATTGACCTGCTGACCTGAGCACCCATGAAGAGGCATAAGGATGGAGCAGGTCAGTCGGGAAGGCAAGGCAAATGACTTAACCTTGATCTGAAGTCCAGGTGAAAGATGTTGGACTTCACCACTGAGCCAATCTGTACATCAAGTTTATGGTCATTCATTTCTTCAGTGTCATCTAAAAGTCAGTCCATATTAACTGTCAGGGGCAAAAGGTATAGGGAGAAAAGAAGGGGAGGCCACATGGACACAAAAATTTCTCTTTGATAAGTAGGATCTTCAGTGCCTCATCCTGAATGCCCACCTAGTTCTCTTGTCCAGATAGCACCTGTTGTCCATTCAACATAGCAGTGAACATTTACACCTACAGCCAGTTTAATGTCACTATTCACCTGTCCCCAAATGCTGTGGGAGGAAGCTGGAGTACTCAGAGGAAACCCATGATGATGGCACACAGGAAAGCAAAGAGCTATTCGTGGTGGCGGTGGTGGTGGTGTTACAGCAGCAGCAGCTTCACTTTTACATGGCTCATTTGTCGGGAAGATATCTGTCTGCAGATGTGACCAACATTGTGAAGATGTTTAGTGTTTTTCTATTATCATTTGTATTTCCTTTTGTGGACCGGGTTTGTTTAGGGTAAGAATTTAAGTTAAATTTTACCTAAACCCTCTTTATTGAGTTTTAGTTTCTAGTTACTGTTGTAGGAACCTGACCAAGTTTGGATGTCCCACTACCTGTGGACCTTGTCTTCAGTTGGTTTCTGTTTTATTTTGTAGGATTATTTCCAGCTTTACACCTCCCTGTTTTTGACATGTTAATCCTCACTTTGTCTAATTATCTTCAGCCGCCACTTGTTTGCACCGCCGTTTATGTGCTGTTAATCCCAGACACATTACAACATGGATCTTGGCCTCTCTTCAACCCTCTTCACCACTGACCACCACACTGAGTCCCCTTTTCTCACAGTTCCCACTAATGTTGGAGACGTGAAGCAGGTGTGACACTACAATCAAAGCAGCTGATGAGTGATGATGTCTGTGTCTCTGCTCCCAAAGAGACTGTTTGTAACAAATCAGTTTATCATGAAAAACACATGAGAATTGCTAGAATAGAGGTGTGCCTTAATCTTTATTGACAATGTTAGCATGTGGACATTTCAGGGACAGTGGGACAATGTTCTTTTTAGTCTGTTTCTTGTTAATGGTAAATGGTTCCTAAACAGGTGGTCCTGTAGGCAATACTGCTGTGGCTTTCTGTATGCAGATGATTCTGCTCAGTTCTTACAGTGGTGGGCTGCTACACATTCTGAGCGGCTGCTCTCAGTTGAATGAACTCAGAGTGAGATTCACTTTAATCCCAGTCTGTCAGCAGGATGACCTCTGTCTGTAATTAATGACTCTGGCTGATTCAACATATTAACCACCACTTAAATTTAGGAGATGAGTTCAGAAGCTCAGTACTCATTAAAATGTCTCCCAATGAAAATGCGGAGACCAAAATAACAGCAACCTTTTCATAATAAACAACAAAAAGCCTCAAGAAAAAGCCAAACCAGAACCAATAAAGAGGAAATACAGCATTTTAGATTGATTGCAGTTGTAGAACTTAACATGGTCTGTCTGTGTGCCCATCCATCCATCCATCCATCCATCCATCCATCCATCCATCCATCCATCCATCCATCCATCTATCTATCTATCTATCTATCTATCTATCTATCTATCTATCTATCTATCTATCTATCTATCTATCTATCTATCTATCTATCTATCTATCTATCTATCTATCTTCTTTTTGTGAACCACTTTATCCCTTTGGGGGTCAGGGCAGGGTACTCCACCCCTGATTGAGGTGCCAGCTCATTGCAGGGCCCAATGTGAGCTTTTGGGGCTTCAGTGCCTTGCTCAAGGGTACCTCACCTTGGTCAGCAGAGTCCAGGTTCAAATAGGGCCCAAGCTGGCTGCTCTGCTTTGATTGTAAATGGACATAAACAGTTTTTAACGGGTTTCTAAATAAGAATGCAGTTACGCATCACCCTCAACACAATGTATAGAAAAAGTCTCCCAAACACGTGCTGGTTTACCTGATATCGGTGTCTCTGAGGCAGAACGTCAACAAAGGAATTCAGTAACTTGGGGAATCCATGTGGGCCACACTGGGTCAAATGAGTGTCCTGGCTGCTCGGCTGTCTGGTACTTTTACAATGATCACCCTCCCTCTCTCTCTCTCTCCCTCTCTTGCTCTCTCTCTCTCTCTCCCCCTCTTTTGCTCTCTCTCTCTCTCTCTCCCCCTCTCTCTATTTGCCTTCAGTCTGGATTTTGAAGCAACATTTAGAAGCTTACGTCCATCGGGGTCTGTAAATCTGCTCTCTGGTGCGTCGGCTTCCCCCCGTGGTTATTTTTGCTTGTATCCTCAGCTGCAGCTCTAAATTTAGCGAGGGGGAGAAGCAAACATAAGGAGAGCAGCGTGGACAACCTGAGAAGGAACTTGAAATAAATAAAAAGATATGTGAACTCAATCTGTGGTCAACAGGTGCAACAGCAGGAATGCACCTCAGGTCTGCGCACGTGTCAGCCAATCAGAGCTCAGTGCTGTTCTCTCTGCAGAGACATTCGACCATCAACTACACTACAGCGTTGACATATGTTACTTGGCAAAGGGCCAAGACATCAAAAATGGATTCCCCAAAAGTGGGAGGGTCCAGACGACAACTCTCCAGAACCAAGAACACATTGCAGAAGGCTAATCTCTGCTTGTTCCTTCCTCGTGACTGAGGCTCCAGCCATAGGACAGCTGCTCCACAGAGAGGTGGAACATTCCTCAGCCCTCATATGCTAGACAGCGCTTAGCCACCTTACCCACAATGCTGTGCTGCTGCAAAAGTACAAGCCGTGAACAGTTCTAGCTTTACATCATCTGAGGCAGAAAGGACCAGCTTCATCTGGTCGTCTTGTCCACTGCACATGGCTACAGCGTCTGACTTCCAGAGCTGCCGATGGTTCAGCTGTGATGTGGTAAGAAATGGGAGAAGTTAGAGAGACCCAGGAGACTTCTGAGCTATTGAGTTCGAGGTTGGAAAAGAAAAGAGAGTCTCTGATATGTGTCAGGTCAGAGAATCCATCCAGGGCTGAAGGGACTCATGACCATGTGGCAGCTACAAGAAAACTCCACTGTGATGATTTGATCTCTATAACATCCTTTCATAGCATCACAAAATGTTTCTTATCAAGCTGTGAGACCCGATTGTGTGTGGGTGTGTGTGTTTGTGCGTGCGTGTGTGCGTGTGCGACTGTGCCTGACTCAAAGTTATCCCTCAGTGTATTTATCGGTATGGTTTTGTCATGTGACACCACTAGATGGCAGCATTTTACAAACACGGTAATGTTTTAAGGGCTCTAATAATAATTTGGTCACAGTTATAAGTTAATTATGTAAAAACAACAAACTCAAACATAGAAAATGAACACTGACTTTACAAGATAAATGTAATTCTACAACTTTGTTATTTGACATTAATGGAGATAAACAAAAAACAAACTTATAGAGACTGATATTTTTCAGCACCAGTGTAACTAGTTGCATTAAAATAATAACTGTCATGCTCTGAATTTATTAAAACATAACACCAAAATAGAACACACACATCCTTTTACTTCACATTCCCCTGACCCCTGACCCTGACCTAAACCCAGTACTAACCTCAACCTTAACCAGGTCTTCACCTCAAACAGTCCTTTAAAGTTTTGAGGACCATGCCCCCCAAATGTCCTCACTTCGCTACATACATACACACACACACACACAATTTGAGGGCAGTACTTGTCGGTCATGATTCATCAGTTCTTGTGTATTATTGGTGTTTGTTGATGACACCAGGTTATATTTGAAAATGATGATGTTTGACAGAAAAAAACATGGGATTTTGCGTGTTTGTAGTCAATTATCTTTGATTTGACCTTTTTCTAGTGATGATTTGTCCCACCGATTTCTCAAAAATGTGAGTGACGTTTTTATTGAACGGCCTGAACAAGTGTGGGTTTACATCAACCTGCCCTGAGTGAGAAAAAAGCTTCACCTTCACCTCAAATAGAGTAAAGCTTGATTGAAACTTGACTTTTTACCAGTTTCATTCAGTGTTGTACAGCAGTCTTAAACGAGTCAGTAGGATGTGAGGGGAGATGAAACGATGCCTTCATGGACGTCGGTGATCATCTGCGTGATCATGCTGACTTCCTGATCAGGTTCCTCCCTGCTGCTTTTAGCCCTCCTGCTGTGTATTAGCACGGATCAGACTGCATTGTGATGGGGGCCACATTACAAAACAACCATTTCCAGCAGCAATTGTTCTCTGTTGTCAGAGAGGGGGGCCCATTAACCCCGGCTGGGTGGAGGGAGGGAGGGAGGGAGGGAGCAGGAACCTGGTGCAGATCTGCGCTTCAATGGCACCTTCATGGCAAAGAAATGTAGCAGAAGAACAAAACGTTGCCTTTCACAAGGAGAGTGGAGGAAGAAAGCTGGAAGAGTCTTGTTAAAGACGGCAGTTAGGAGTCTGTCATGGTGTCGCCACGGCGGCAGAAAAGAACCAATGAGTTACAGTGAGCCAGGAGACAACAGCTCCAAATACATAGTGGGGTGAAGATGAGGAAGATTCTTCTAAACCCTCCTCTCTCACACCTTCCATGTCCTCTTCAGCCTCTCTCACTCCTCCCCTCCCCCAACACATACAGTCTCACCTCATACACATGCATGAGACCCCCCCACCTCGCTTCACATGTTAATGACCCTGCTGCTGGGAGCACATCAGCCACCAGGAGCCACCTCCTCACCTCCAGTCTTCTCTATCTGGGAGCTTTGTAGTGAGGTTGCACATTAAAAGTATTTGATGTTTTTTCCCAGACTGTATAATCAGCCTTCATCGGTGGGACCAACACAGAGCAGAAGAGGCCCAGCTTCTGAATATATCCGGTCCAGGTCCGTCAGGCCCAACACTTCCACTAGCTCTCACTTTAAAAAGACCAACCTTAACCAGTTTAGTTTTCAAGTTTACGTTCGTTTTCAACAACAAATCGATGTGTCACACCAGTATCAGAAGAACCTTCTACTGGGTCTTGATTTCGCTTCAATTTGCACGTCGGCAGGTTTTCGTTGTTGATTCTGCGTGCACGTGAAGATGTGGGCGGGGTAATGGGTGGGGCGTAGCCCCCCCGCGAAGGTCACCTGGCCAGCAGAGAGCAGCTCCCAGCAAACAGAACCGAGTCCCATGTGAGAAGGTTCCTCTACCGTCGGGACTATCGATGGATTCTTCAGTTCGGGACTTTTTAACCTTTTGATACCCGGAACTACCGACCGCACCGGATATTTAACAACGATTTCTACTTTACACCAAAGGAAGGGATTTAAAAGGAAATAAATCAATTTTTTTTTAATTTTTCTAATCTGTGATCAACGGAAAAGTTCTTGATTGTTGGCTAAAATGATGCATCTGCTCAGGTGAGTTGAACAGAACCTGTAAATTCCACCTTTGAGTCCCTCAATGTGCTCTAATTGTGTTTGGGACCCAGCAGGATCTGGTTGTTAGCAGTTATTTGGATCATCTGTGGAGCCGCTTTGCCTGCTTCAGGTACGTCTTACCACACACACACACACACACACACACACACACACACACACACACACACACACACACACACACACACACACACACTCTCTTTTTTCTGATAAAGTTATTAATGTGTCATATTTAATTGAATGTATTGTTGATGGCTTGGCCAGAATCTCAAACTTCTGCTCCTCCCAATCACCAATGATAAATAGACACCTAAATGCTAAACTAAGCATGTTGTCACAAACACCTCACTTTTGCCTGTTTCATCTGTAACCTGCAGATTTGGTTCCATTGCTCAGTTTTAATCGTTTTAAGATTTTCTTCCAGATTGTGATGGAGAGAAGTGCAGCAAAGCCACAACCACTTCCTCACCCCTCTCCCCCTCCCCACCACATCTCCCCTCTTCTGGGGTGAAATCCCAGCAGCTGCCGCAGGACTTCCTGGATCAGTTCAGCCAAGTCAGCTCCTCAAACAGCGGCGACCGTAAACACCGCGACGCCAGCGCCGTGCTGCCCTTCGTCGGCCTCACCGGCAGTAAGTCCCTGCTGCGCCGATAAGGAAACTATTTCTCGCTTTATCAACAGAAGAATCCAACTGCTGAGAAAATTCTTCTGTCTTCGGAGGTTCCAGTAATCTTGTAAACATTTTATTGTTACTGGGGAGCTTCAATATCTTATAAGAGCTTTAAAATTTCACAGGAGCCAAGAATAAAGTTCAACAAAATGAAAAAGCTCTTCATAGTGCATCCAGATGTAAAAGTCTGGATTGGAACTCAAGTCCGACACGTTTGCTTTTCGGGGTTTTCTGTGATTTTTCTGGGTTTGTTGAGACTCTTTGTGTTTGTCTGTTGATGTGAAGCAGGAGTAGGAATGTAGGCCCAGATGGAGAGTCTGGTCTGTGTCACATGTTCACAGACAGGCCGGGGGGGGGGGGGGGGGGGGAGGGTCCGGGGGCTGCAGGCAGGTCTGGGGGCTCCTGGACAGGAACACAAAGTTTACTGCTTGAAGCCCTCCAGCCTGGCTCTGTTCACCCCCACAACACTGAAAACACCCATAATGATGGTTTCTGTTGTATTAGTATCATAGTCCGTTATTTCCTGTTTCCGACAGGAGGGACGCGCTGTGTTTATTTTAGTTAACGTGTTTCTCATCTTTGCTGTCATAGCTGCTGAGCAGAGCCGCAGCTGCTGCAAGAACGGCGGGACCTGCATCCTGGGCAGCTTCTGCGCGTGCCCCCCGTTCTTCACCGGGAGGAACTGCGAGTACGACCAGCGCATCAGGTGAGAGCAGACTGGGCTCCTCAGCCCCTGATCCACCCCATCATATGCAGGCCGGTGTTGTTTACGCTGCTCTGTCGCTAGGAGCTGTGGGCTGATTTCTCATGGAGAGTGGGTTCAGAAAGGCTGCTCCTACTGTCGCTGTGGTTACGGCATTCTGCACTGCTTCGCCAACATCTTCCATAAAGACTGTGGTAAGACACACCGAGCAAACACTGACTCTTGTATAGAAGGTTCCAATCCAGCCTACAGCTGGAGACCCACGGGTCAGATCAGAGCTGAGCACTGAGGATCATTTCCACCTCCTTTCTTTAAGTTCACGCAAAGATCCAGACGACCTGATGATGGTCCAACGCTGCCGTTCAGGTTCAGTGAGCTCTGGATGTAGATGCCTTTGAATAGTTGAAAGGCGACATTCGCATATCATGCTTTTAATCCCGGAGATGTGAAATTCCCCAGCGTCTCAACAAAAAGTGTCATTAGCATCAGCTCAGCTGCATTCCTCAGTGTTGTCCTTAGAAAAGCTACGTTACTCCCGGTACGGTCAGGTGGGCCCAGGTACGGCCGGGGAGCAGATAAACTGCAGCCGCATCAGCACAAGGTTAAAAGCACAAGAAGTCCCCGTTTGAGGTCTGTGGTTCATCTTTTCTTTGGTTCATCTTTCCCTGCAGATGACTCGGAGGAGCTCCGCTGGTTCAGCTCTTCAGGTGCCAGAGCTCTTCAGATGAAGAGCTTCCTGGCTGCAGCACAGCTTTTATTCCTGCTCCTCTTCTTCCTCTGAAGGCTCCACCTGGACGTTTCGGCTCAGAGCCCAATCATCTGGAATGAAAATATTTATTGTACCACAGACTTTGGTGCTCCGGATCAGACGCTCTGATCTGGGGCAACACACCGGACGATGAAACGGACTCTTGAGCTGCACGGAAATTCTCTCCGTTCTGTTTTGTCTCAGCAAGTTCTGCAGGACTTCAGGGTGAAGCTTGAATGTAAATAGGAGTCCACTAACACACACATGTAAAGGAAGCTGTGCTTCAGCAAATTGTGTTGTCATATTTGTAAGTTTTTTATGGTTATTTGTTAATCTAAAAGTTGTTGCAGAGGCCTTTTTTTAACTTTGCACAGACGGAGCTGATGTGGCTGTTTGACTCTGCTTCTCATTCTATTGCAGATTACATGTGGAAATACAGCCCAAAGCACAAGAGACAGTTAAGATTAAATCCTAACTGTGTTAATCCAAAGATTCTTACAGATGTATTTAATGTTAATAAGCGGCTCCATAACCGGAGAAACGTCCCGAAATTGATCTAGATGGAATCAAATGATTCATTTTAAGCGCTAAAGTAGCAGGAGCTCCTGCTTTCCTCTTATCTACTGGTATTTTTAGAGGCAGCTCTCTCTGCCTGCTGTCTCCAGACTTTATTGATGAGCTTTGTGCTGATTATCTGCTGTTTTCTTATCTTAAACAAACGTGTCAGCAGTTTGTTGTCCAGCCAAATGGCTCGGCTCAATATTACGTATTAACTGAAAGTGAAGTGATGTTAAAGGATTGTTTGTTTGGTAAATGTTGGTCTTCCTGTTATTTTTTTTAAATTGTCACCAAAATGCAGAAGCAATTATGAGGAAACTGTCCGAACCTGCTTTAACTTTAACTCTGTTACGACATTTCCTTAAGCACCACATTTATTCAGAAGTCTCAGTTATTGGAGCTTATTTATTCAGCCTTGATTTCTCTGGGAACTTCCTTGAGATTAAATCTCTTTTCAAGGGATACCCAGCCAAGATGACACACAGAGGTAGAAGAGTGAAATGGGGCAACAACATAGATGCACAGAGTTTAGCACAAAATTAGAATACAATTTATTTATTTCATAATATGAAAGTACTGATTTTTCTTGGTGAAACCTCGGGGGAGACCAAACAAAGCAGACCCATTCATTTCGGATGTCTGGTATTTTTGCCTCAATGACTCCTCAAGCTTTGCAGGTCAGCACTGTTAATAGGTCTAAAAACACACATAGGGAATGAGGACTGGGGTATTAAATACACACCCAGGAGATATAAAGTGCCCTTTAGAGCTCTCAACCATATCACGTTTGCTTTTCAACCAAGTAAATGCTTTCTGGAAGGCCTGAAGTGGACTTTCCATTTCCAAGACTGGTTGTTGGCTTCCTGATAAAAATTCAGTCATATTCAGATTTGGACTTCCTAAAGGTGATTCATCCATCTATCATTGACCAGAAGCTGCTCTTTCCCTGGTCTGATTAGATAATTCCTCATTCAGTATCTGCATGTAAATCATATGTAAATGTTCTCCTGCATTCTCCACACCATGAATTTAGCTGCCTCTCTACAGATAATGAACAAAAGCTTTGAGTTTGGATGACAGTGTAATTATTGCACAGGCACACCGGAATGACAGAAGAACGTTTGTCAGGAGACCTGGGAAAATACATTTGTTGGCGCCTGTGGGTTAGAACTTGTAGCTGCATCAATAATCTGTGTGAGCTTTAATGAGTCACAAAGTCCTCAACCAGACCCGAACCCAGAGATTTAAATCACCCAAAAGAATAAATGATGTGGTTTTTGGTGTTATACTGTGTAAACAACAGGTTCTTTAGTGGCTGATGGAAACCACAACATCTGTATCTGCTGTTTCCACCCAGAGGTCAAGGGTCCATCGTGGGATGAGTCTTCTAAGATTAACGGGCAACACAAAAACTTTCCCAGTGGATGTGATGTCATCCTTTTAGAATCTACACGTGGTGTAAGAGGATGAGGTTCTAGATGGTTCACGTGTGTGACCCTGATAAGGACAGGCTGCAGCCATCGGACCACCAGGACCAAGAGGAGAACAGGGCTCATTTCGAAGTAAAAAAACCCACTCAGTTCATAAAACATGAGCACAAGTTAAAGGGAGCAGCATATTAGAGCTCTGAGACTGGAGCTGTTGGCTGAATAACACCTTTAGTGCTACATATCAACAAAAATGTAGGAGGAATATAAATACCTGAGGAGAGAATCTAAAGGTTAGAAAGTTTGAGGTGTGTTTGGAGCCTGGGAAAGTTTCCATGACGCCAGCAGCTGAGGCTTAAACAGCAGAAGAAGAACAGACATGGCTGGATTTCCCAGCTTTTGTCAAGAAATGGAAGGCTTTTCACTCTTATTCCACAGTAATCAGGCGCTAATCTCCTCTTTATTATCCTCAAATAATCCCACATATCTACTTGTTTAAAGTGTGTTCTGACAGCGTTCGGAAAGATGAAGTGGAAAATGTGATTAAAGCTCTTAGATGAGAACTGGTTTGCCAGCGCTCATCCTCTGCAGGTTCCTGTGTGTTCCCATGAAGACATTAACAGGATCGGAGGAGATTAATTCCTCTGCAGGAGAAAGGGAGGAGGAGCAGCAGCAGGAGATCTGAACCGGTTTAAAGCTTTTTGGAGGCTGTGAATAAGAGCAGGAACGTTAAAATCCTGCCACCCTTTATCCTCTTTAAATGAAGAAGATGTTATATTAAACAAAGCAGCTATTGAAACAATTTAATCATTTCTGTCTGTAAAATACTGTAATTCACAGCCAAACGTTGTCTTCCCCACTCCATTATCAAATAATTACTGACTTTATTAAAGTAAAAAGCAACAGTGAGATCTTTGTAAGTGTAGGGTAATGAAAATAAACAACTTTTTCTGCTTCTTCAATTAATCAGCATGATGCTAGTGAAGGAAAACCAGTGGTGTCTGTCAGCAGAGCCAGAGGCAGCAGTTTTAGGAGCAGCTCTGCAGATGTGCTCTTGGGCCAAATAGCAAAAGAATGATGGTTGATTATTAAAGGTTTATTCTACAGAAGCATATTGCTGCCACATATCCAAAAAAGAGCAGGACCTATGGCTGGCTCCTCATGAAGCGGCTCCATTAGACCGATGGGGAACAACCTGAAGAGTGTCGGCTCTTTCAATTCTTCTTGGAGAACACACTGATAAACAACGTCAGAAGATCTCTCCAGGTCTCAAACAACCTAAAGCAGAACTTAACTTAATCATGTAAACCAGCCAGAGAAGAGCTAACGGAGAGTTTTGAACCCCTGAAGAAGGAAATGAAAGACGTAAAAAATGAGACAGCTAACAACACCACCGGCTGGGTTCAACATGTCCAGCAACAAGCAGGTTTCAGGATGCTACCATAGCAACGGACTACTACTAAAGAAACATCTGTCGTGCTGAAGGTCTGGAAAACTGAGCTACGGAACCCTCAGTGCACACATCTGTAAGATAATAAAAACCTTTGACTATGATATTTATGACAATGTGAAAGGAAAAATGATCTTGTAATGAAAGTGAGCTGATTAAAAAGTGAGCTGATAGTGGGGGTGTGGACTCTGCCCAAGGTGTAATTAATATGTGGGAGCCTGAGATGAACTAAAAGTACCCGATCACTCTTTGTTTTGGCTAAAGTAATTTACTAAAACAGAGATACATCCTAACATAAGTTACCATAAGTTGGAGATGCAGCCTGCAGATCTACCCCACAGGCCCAGGCAGACCGGTCGGCCCAGAAGTCCAGGTCTCCTTGTTCTCCAGGCAGTTCATAAGAAAAAGAGAAATAGCAAAAATTCTAAAGTTAAAAGGTTGCAAACATGCTCATTTCATGCTCATTCCAGATTCTTCTCTTTCTTTTCCTTCACATTTGAGTTCTAGAGTTTAGTTGGAATGTTCAAGAGAAGGAGAATCATTAAGCAGCTCAAAAGAAACAGCTGCCAGATCAGAGTCAGGCTAGAAACTCACCTCTCAGCTATGGATCATGATAAATGAAACCAGTCCTGAGATGATGAAGTATTTTATTTATCACACCTCTCTGCAAGGAAAAGAGGTCGATCTCATTTGACCACAGACAGGTCAATTTCTAGTCAAGCATAATTCATAAAGAGTCTGCAGGGAGATTACTAATGGACTTATTAATATATGAGTTCCGCTTTATTTGTACAACCATCTCCACGATATTACAGCACATCTCTGGAGACTTAAACTTGCACCATTTGGAGCGAGTGCTGTATCGAACACTTCCACTTGCAGGAAGAGCTTTTACCATTGAGCCATTTATGGGAACAATCTGGTCTGGTGGACTTTTAAGGAAGCAAACTCCCACAGGCATGTCCAAACCCAGTCCTTGAGGGCCACAATCCAGCCTGGTTTTCTATCCCACTGAATGCATTTTCAGCCTGGTAGGACAGAAAACCTGGCTGGATTATGGCCCTCGAGGACTGGCTTTGGACATGCCTGCGGGAACTTCACCTTCTATCACATCCCTCTTTCTCAGGAAAGACCTCTGGTCCACTCCTCTGGTCCACTCCTCTGGTCCACTCCTCCTCTGGTCCACTCCTCCTCTGGTCCACTCCTCTGGTCCACTCCTCCACTGGTCCACTCCTCTGGTCCACTCCTCTGGTCCACTCCTCTGGTCCACTCTTCTGGTCCACTCCTCCTCTGGTCCACTCCTCTGGTCCACTCCTCTGGTCGACTCCTCTGGTCCACTCTTCTGGTCCACTCCTCTTGTCCACTAATCTGGTCTACTCCTCTGGTCCACTCTTCTGGTCCACTCCTCTTGTCCACTAATCTGGTCCACTCCTTTGGTCCACTCCTTTGGTCCACTCCTCTGGCAGAAACTGATCCAGTAGTTGACATAAAGCTCCTCCCAATTAAGACATCCACCTCCCCCTCGTATGGACTGGGAACTTTGTAAACAGCCCATCAACGGTGGGTACCCTACAGTGATTAAATGTGTGCCCCTTAAAATAGCGAATTCTTTATATTTATAAAAACTAAGTGAAAAACTGATCCTGATCCAAAAATCTCGCCTGAAAAATCTCCTCTGACTCTGTGGGGTCAAATAAAGCAGCTGGAGCAGCAGGACAAAGGAAACCTAACCTTAACTTACTTAAAAAATCTTAAAAATACAGCACATTTTAAGGATGATTAACCAAAAATGCAATGATAGTGCAACAGGTCAACAGGTCAGCGACTCTAAAACATAAAAGCGACTAAATGAAAGGAGAAGAATCCACCTCTCATAAAGCAACCCTACTTTATGAGAGTTGGATCAAAAGGGTTCTCAGAAGGGTTCTCAGAAGTCCAGCAGACCAAAATACGGACGCTTGCACAAATGAGGAGGACAGAAACTGCCTGCACCTCAGGACATCCCAAAAAATGGACCATCACCAGATGTGATGTGATCAACAGAAGGACTGGAACATTTTTATAGTTTTATATTTATATTCATATTCTATTTTTAATTTATTCTATTTTATTTCTTATTTTATTATATTTCTATTATCTTTAATAGGTTTAATGGGGTGTAATGGTGGTGGGAAATTTTGTACAGTGCTGTACGTTTCTTTGGAGATGCTAATTTCCCTGATGGACACCCCCTAAAGGGATCAATAAAGTACTCTTGAATCTTGAATCTTGAATGTGCTGACAAAGTCTCTAGAAGGGACTTTTTCACCTTAGAAACATCGCAAAGATCAGAAAACTACTGACATGACATGATTCTGAAAAGGCATTCTCCTCTCCTCTCCTCTCCTCTCCTCTCCTCTCCTCTCCTCTCCTCTCCTCTCCTCTCCTCTCCTCTCCTCTCCTCTCCTCTCCTCTCCTCTCCTCTCCTCTCCTCTCCTTCCAACATATTTCATGATATGTTGGAAGAAATTTAACGGGAAGATAATCAGGAGGTTGTCAGAGACCCCAGTCTACCAGCACCAGCATTTCAGTGGTTTTCAGTGAGTTGGATGAATTCTGACCCTCCAATAAACAATATGTGGCCTGAACAATAAAGGAAATATATCAGATGTATGAGATGACAACCTACCAGAGACGTCAAAGACATTTTGGATGTGAAGGTGGAGTCTTGCCACGTGAATACTGTTATAGTCAGGAACCCAAACAACCTGAACCAGATCTTAGCATTAGTCTGATATGTACACTTGATTTATTATTCTTATTTGGTGCTTTTTGTTCTATTTTTTCTATCTGTATTTATAGTCTTGTCACCTTTTTGATGTCACTAATGTTATTGTGTCCCTATAAGCTCTAAATTGTGCAGAAAACATAAAAACTAGCAGATATATTGAATCTGGCTCTGCATGATGGATTTGGAATGAAACGGAATTTCAAACAAAGGTGCTGCAGATCCGCATTAAGTCACTAGGTGGCAGCAGCACAGCACCAGAGGTCCGTCCGTCCTACGACCCCCCCCCCCCCCCCCCCCCCCCCCCCCCACACACACACACATTTTCCCGTGCGTTCCGTGCGTGTTTGTCAGCACCTGCACCCGTTTAGTCTGTGTAAACTAGTTTCCTCCATGACTGACTCATGACAGACGTACGCTTGCAGTAACGGTTCCAAAGCTCCTGGCAGCACATGACACAGATCCAACGCTGGTTTCTTTACAAGCTCTTGAAGGTGGACACCAGGCAGTCGGTCCCAGCTGAACCTGGGTTTCCCCATCAGAGGGTCTGGAAACTCATATCAACAATCCTGTTGTGTGTTTTCTCCTCTGAAGCTCCTCAGAGAGGATTTATCATTGATTCCACAGACAACTCACGCAGTTCCTGGCTTGGTTTTAATAAAGAACTTTTATTTAAACTGGAACAAACATGAAATAAGCCTGACATTTAAAGAGTAACCAAAAGAAAGAAAAAGTATTGATTTTGATTTACTGTGGACTGAACCTCTCTCGGCCGCTGGGAAAGTCTCCCCATTAAGGCAGAAAGCAGTGGAAGATGGATGGATGGATAAACTGAACCATAATCATTCAAATCCAGAACCCAGCGCAGCATATTTATTCCCCATCTGTCACTGGAGCACTGGAAGGAATATCGATGCAGCAGTCATACGGGAATTCTTTATTCTGACATTTAGGCTTGTATTACAGTCCAAAAGGCACACTCAGTTTATGGAATATGTGGCCTTGCAACACATCATGCACTTTGTTAAATATGCCATTTCTGTGCAGCAGCTGAACTGTGAAGTGGGTGTTAACACCTAAGACAATAAAGTCGAAGGAAACAGGTTAAGAATTAATTGTGCTGCTAGACAGAAGCAGGCCCTGTCTAACTACAAGTAATCTTTCTAGATTCCATGATCTTTGAAATTTGATCTTTTGAAATTAAATGTTATCTTGGTCATCGGTATTGATTTTGAGTGGTATTGGTCCTACAGACGGTTGGAAACCTGCCCCCTGGTGGCGGGTCTGAGGTCTGCCGACTGTGCTCAGGACCCCGCTGTCACCGAATCCCTGCGGTGGTCCGTATCCCTGGGTGCTATGAAAGACTGATGGTCCCACTCTGGAGGTCTGGAGACCCTGTACCTACATGTTAATGAGGATGAGGGAGCAGAGAAACGCCGTGTTTGCAGAATGGGAGCTTTTGATAGACGGGAGCCAAATGAGTGATTGTTGAATAAAACCCTGTGGGCATGGGCAGCTATCCTACGTAATGCTTTATTTTCATTCACTATTTTGATATATGGTCTCATTTCTCTCTTTTTTCCCAGTCACTTCATCCTAACTGTGTTACTTTATGTTCTATATCTGTTTAAGATTATTTTATTGTGTGGTTTTTTTTTTATTCATTTATTTTTTTTTAACCTTTGACAGTTGTACAATATGATTGTTTGGTCGTAACAAGAATCGTACCCCAGTTAAGCCGGCAACAACAATATGACAGCTTCTCTCTGAATCGCTGGGGGTCACTGAGGGACCTGCCTTTGGTCCCTGGTTGCAGTGGGCTGCAGCTAATCTCTCTGGAACCAAGTGAGCTGACAGCTTTCTGTTTGCAAACCGACAGCCAATTAGCCCGGTTTTTGCAGTCATCGAACTCTATTCTGGGACTTGGACTTGATGTTTAAGCATCACAGTTCTGAGAAAAATTAGGGCTTTCTTCTGAATCACACTGTCAGACTAAAAGCTTCCTCATTTGACTGGCTGTGTGTTTGGGCTGGCCATCATAGCAGTATTGACTCACTATGAGATTATAAAGGCAGAAACTCTCTGTTCCAGACCTCAATAGTAGAATCAGCAAATGTGATAGATTTAACCAGGAATGAGCGTAGAAAATGACCTACGACCTACAAACAGATCAGATCAGATATGTATGAATGTTAGCCAAAAGCAACAAGAATGTCTGCCAAGAATTGGATTATGAGGATCTGGGACATAAAGCCTGAGTAAAAAATATGGTGCGTTGACCTGGTGCAACTCTGAAATCCTGTCTTTGACGTGCAGGACGGTGAATGCTGATACATCACAGATGTGGCTCCAGACTCTCTCAGCAATATCTGAAACCTGTAAGCAACCACAGACCAGAGGATTTAACCCAGTTGCAGGCTTAGCTCCAAATACTAATTCAGGAAAGCAAAGAACATGATGGAAAATGACAATCACACATGTCTTCTGTCCTCATTGTCCATCAGTCAACTTTCATCATGCTTTATGTAGCACCACCTTAGATGAGAGCAGACCCCAGAAATACTAAACATCATTGCATCATTCCAAGTTTAACACAGAAAAAAAGTGGCATTGCTGCATTAATTGCAGAGAATGAATTCATCTTGTGTTATGGGAGAGCACAAAAACAGGACAACGGCCTTCTATGAATGTCCTCAGGACAACTCATGATGTGCCTCAGGAGTTTCAGTGGCCTCTACATGTTTCTGGGCCTCTTAGTGAGGTGGTCTATAGATGGATCTCCTGCCAGACCTGCATGGGCGAATCGGTCCAATCCTGGATGGACTATGATGCAAGGTGCTGGTGGCAGATGCACCAATACGTGATGTCTCAGAGGTCCTTGATTGGATTCAGGTCTGCAGAATGTTTAGGTACCTACCAAAAACATGTAGAATTATAAATACAATCACATAAGAAGCATGGACAGAAATGATTAAAGAACATCAAATTGCACATATCCAAAACAATGAATTAATAATAATCCCGTATTACCTGTTATATTAAAGCTTTTAATGAATAAAATTAGCACCTTGATCTCTACCTATCTAAATACTCCCCTTTAATTGATTGAGTTAAGTGTTCTTTTGAATATGAGACATTATTCGTATTATTTAAGTGAGTGTAGATCCACATATAGCATAAAAAAATAATAATTTCCTCCATTCGTCTCCGGGTGGCTTTTTTGATCTTCTATTTTCCATCCTTCAGCCCCAGAATCACCTACCGGTAATTACTCTTGACCCCCCAATACGGTGACTCTGGGTGATAATTTTTGCTTTTTTATTGATTTCACATAACCTTTACAGTGGTTAAGGTCTGAAACAGAAACGTGTCTAAACCATAATCAGGAGTGCTCATTCCCATAACTTGATGTAATGTGTGCAAATGCAACTTTGTGGCTGTTTCTTCAAGTAAAGCCAGAAAACAACACAGACAAACCTGATCGCAAGGAGATTTAATTCTCATAAAGGCAAAGGTGCAATGGCTGGGTAATGTGCAGGCACGTGGGCAGAAGTGAACAGAGAAAAACTCACAAGGAAGGCAAAAGCAAAAGTCTGATCTCAAAAAAACGAAGGAAAAAAGAGCCAAGCGTTACCACGGAGGATCTACAACAATCTGGTGACGACAGAAGAAGCAAGTCACTCTGAGTCAATCACCCACATGAACTGCAAGTGAGGGAATTGGTGTTTCTGTCCTTCAACTCACACATTAAATTAGTCTCTAGAAGTGCCTTTTTTTACCTGAGAAACATCACAAAGATCAGGAAACTACTGACAAGGCATGATGCTGAAAAGTTAGTCCATGCATTTGTTACTTCCAGGCTGGACTATTGTAATTCTTTATTATCAGGGTGTCCAAACAACTCTTTAAGAAGCCTCTAGTTGATCCAAAATGCTGCAGCCAGAGTTCTGACAGGTATTGACAACAGAGATCACATGATTCCTGTACTGGCGTCTCTTCATTGGCTGCCCATTAAATTTAGAATAATTTTTAAAACCCTTCTTCTGACCTACAAGGTCCTCAGAGGCCGAGCTCCATCCTACCTGGAGGACCTAGTGACACCTTACCAGCCCAATAGACCACTCTGCTCTCAGAATGCCACCACCTTCACCCATGTGTACTGCTTGATGGGATGTTTTACCCTTCGCACATCTACTACCCCCAGCTCTGCTCCCAGCCTGGACAACACAACAGCAGACTGGAGATGAGGCTCTTGTCCAATCGTGTCCAGTGTGAAGTCTGTGGTGCAGTTCCAGTGCCCCCCCCCCCCCCCCCCCCCATGACTACACACCTGTCCTGACCACACTGCTCCACAACCAAGGAGACTTTCTGAAACAGGTCTGAAACAGCATAGATGTTTATCAGACAGAAGGTGAAACTCTGAAACTAACAGCTAAAACTAGCTATTAGTGAGCTCTTATAATGATCCTCCTTTTTTCAGCTTTAACATCTTTCTTATAACAGTCATGTGTTTCTTTAGACGTAAAAAATTCCTTTTATCTGGGATGTTGACTCCAACAATCTCCCAAGTGCACTTTTCAAGAACTCTTGATCTGAGAAGTAATCAATCACCTTCACAGACTGGCCAAAGTTTTCATCTGGGAAGTTGTTAATGTCCTCCAGGGTGTACAAGTCTCCACTAAGTGACTCGGAGTCTGCTACAGACGCACAGTTAGAGTCAGAGCTATACTCCATCACCTCCTCCTCTTCCTGACCAACAGTCTGCATCCCTACTGGCTGATCTCCGAGCTGTACACCAGCAGCCTGACTTTGGTCATCATTGACCATCTCAGCTCTTGTTCCTGCTGTTCTGCTCTTGTTTGCTCCTCCTCCTCCTCTGCTGCTCCCATCCGAACCACCTCTTCTGCTCCTGCCTGAAAGTCCTCTGTTGCTCCTTTTCAAAACGTCCCCTGTTACTCCTGTCTCATCCTCCTCTGCTGCTCCTGTCTGAACCTTCGCTCCTGTTGCTCCTGTCTGAACCTCCTCAACACTCAAAATACCTCATATTTCAAGAGCTAGTGCACACCAGGTAGTGTCCCCCTCCATATCTCACCCTCTCCTCTCCTCTCCTCTCCTCTCCTCTCCTCTCCTCTCCTCTCCTCTCCTCTCCTCTCCTCTCCTCTCCTCTCTCTCTACCCAGCCGGCCATCAGCAGGAGGGTCCCCCTACATGAGCCCGGTCCTGCTCAAGGTTTCTTCCTGTTAAAGGGGAGGTTTTCCTTGCCACTGTTGCTTGTCTGGGGTTAGGCCCTGGGATTCTGGAAAGCACCTTGAAACAATTTTGATTGTAAAAGATATTGATATATAAATAAGATAATAATAAGATTGATATATAAATAAAGATTGATTTGATTTGATTTTGATTTATTTGGGATAAATGGGACGCAGATGGCGACCCGAGTACTGACCCGAGTGGCGGTCACAGTGAGCGAGAAAACCTGAAAGTATTCACCAGAGTCACTCTGCTCTCCAACAAATCAGTCACTAATAGTTTCTCTTCAACAAACACCACCACTCCTCTTTTCGTCCTGAAGTCCCAACTGGTCTCCTACAGACAGGAAAACCTCCTCCACCGGCACTGACGGGTCAGGTTGAACCTGCACCCCGTGTCGGATTGAAAGAGAGAGCGTCTATGAGGATGCCATCCCCACAGTAAAGCACGCTAAACCCTCCTCCAAACTGTACCAAACCACCCCACAATTACCAACCAGAATATGGTACACCACGCTCACCACGCCCAACAGCAAACTCCCAGCATGCACTTAGAGAGAGAGGGAAAGAGACAAAGAGAGAGAGGGAGAGAAAGAAGTTTGCTGGTAGAAAAAACAGAAAGAAGATGTAGCAGAGAAATGATGATGAGGTGGAAGCTGATATAATTTGCCTGTCAGAAATCATTAGGCCTCAACTAGAAACGCAAGCACGCACACACGCATGCACGCACACAAACACACGCACACTAACTCACACTGGTTTTAATTCCAGAATCTCATTTCAGATCTGATTAATTACTCTCTCACGCTTGACAAAGAAAATCAGCAGCAAAACTGAAGGGATTAACATGAATCCCCCCCGCCGCCACACACACACACACACACACACACACACACACACACACACACACACACACACACACAACCATGATAAATGCATTATTCATCAGTTTGCTTCAAACTGAAAATTTAAACATAACAGCGATGGTACATCAACTTGGGGTTCTAAACTCAGTTTTAGTTTGGGTCTGGTCTAAAAGCAGAATCATGTTCAGGATGTGATCAGGTGCTTCTTCTGCCTTGTGGACCTCCCTCACTGCCAACACCTCCTGATGTCAATTGTGCCATTTACACAGCAGGACATTCTCTGTTTTTAAAAATCAACTATGGCAAATACAGAGGAGGAACACAATAAAACACTGTTAGTCCAGTTGGGCTTTTTTCCAAAATCACAGGAATTAAAATTATTCTGAGTCAATACTGAATTATAAAACAAAACACAGAAACAAATGTGTATGTGTAAAATACTGATTTGTTATGTCAGAAAATGCCACTTAAATTTGGGAAATTTCCTTTTGTAATAACCAATAAAAAGTCTGTGGCAGTTCAGTTGGAATACTTGGAGGATTAGTCCAGGGTCAGTCCAGGGTCAGTCCAGGATCAGTCCAGGGTCAGTCCAGGATCAGTCCAGGGTCAGTCCAGGGTCAGTCCAGGATCAGTCCAGGGTTAGTCCAGGGTTAGTCCAGGATCAGTCCAGGATCAGTCCAGGGTCAGTCCAGGGTTAGTCCAGGGTTAGTCCAGGGTCAGTCCAGGGTCAGTCCAGGGTTAGTCCAGGGTCCGTCCAGGGTTAGTCCAAGTGAAACCACCAACAAACAGGCAACAAAGGAAAGAAAGCTGAGGAGGAGTAGAGGAGGTGGAGGTTCAAGTGAAGGTTGGGGGGAGGTGGATCCTGCATCCAATCACATGTTACAAACAACTGATGAATCACCTGCAGTTAAACACCTACTGCATGACAGCGAAATGAACATCAGCCTTGAGCGTGATTCCTTCAGGAACGTTAACAATACTTGTCACTACTACACTGATGAGCAGCTCAACAATGCTGTTAAGACTGAAAAGCCAATTTCACTTATTTACCTCAACAGTAGAAGCCACTTTATTGACTATTACAGAGTTTGTTCGTCTTTTAACATGGTTGTTTCACAATATCATCTGACAGCTGGATGGATGGTGTAAAGGGCACAAACGTGGACTATTGGAGTTAGTGTATAATCTGACCACCAGAAGAACCAAACATGGTGAACCATGGTGAGTTCTGTTGGTTAAAGAGAAATGACCGAAAGTACACGATGGTGGAAAAACTGTCAACTGTGGTGGATTATGTTTTAGAGTGTGTTACACTAGAAACCTGTATAGAAAAAAAGACAAGTTGCAAACATAGATTGGCTGGTTCTGTCATGAATTCATGTTTCTCTGAGGGGATTTCAGGCCTGACCTATTAAATCCTCATAATTATGAGACAGAACATTTCAACACACTGTAAAGTTTTGACCTCCAACCCAAAACCAGCCAACCAAGCATGCTAACTACCCACAGTGCTACACCACAGTAGTACCACAATATACTCAAATGTTCCTCAATATTTAAAAAGTCCTATAATAAAACCATTTGAATGTTTTTCAAGAAAGCTAAAGATTGAAGATGACCAATGGATTACAAAGTGTCTGTATAAATACAGAAAAAACACTTTCTGAGGAGAATTCATTAACCATAGAATGAAAGTTGTGAATAGACACTGGTAAGAAATAAAGAAAAATATCCTCTGATCAAAATGATGCTAAATGAACCAAAACAGTAATAACTGACATCAAAACCTTTGAACTGTATTTTCAATCCGTCGTTTCAGACTGGCCACGTTTGCAACAATATGAAAATAGTCAAGTCAAACCAAAGAGAAAAGTTTTGGAGATAAACAAAACTTTACGATCTACAGACCCACTTCTCCTCCCCAAAATTCTCAAAAAACCTAGAAAACAACAGATTAGATGATTTCATTGACAAAGACAAACCGCTCTCTGAAGGCCAGGACAGAATCAGAATTTATTTAAAAAAACAGGAAACACTTTGTGAAACTGGGAGTCATCATGTTTGGGCATTGTCTTTGGTGTTCCTCAGGGGTCAGTCCTTGGCCCAAAACCATTTGTCTTTCACATGAATAATATATGCAAGACATCACGTCTGTTAAACTTCAATAATGTTTGCCGATGACACAAATATCCTGGGGTGTGGAGAAAAATCCCTCATCTGTGGCTCAAAATCAAACTTGTTCAGAATCTGCTCGTCGAGTGAACTGATGTTTTCTCAGCTAATTGCTTCTGTCCCTCCTGATATATAGGAGAAGCTTTATATTTCTGACATGTAAACACTTAAAATACGGGGGTAGATAGTCAACAGGAGATAAGTTAGAGTGTAAATAGCTCCAGCACCTGGTCGTTTACACAAACCTCAAGGCGTCAGTAATAAACTGAACACAAATACAAATGTTAGCAAATGTTTAATAGCCTGCAAATAGGTTGGCTTTACTCAAGAACTCAACATAAAAAATACATGCAGACCTGAGTGTATGTGTACGTCTATGTGAGTGTTGTGTTGTAGAAGGCTGCCAAAAGACTCAGAAGATTGTTGTACGAAACAGTCAAAGAACGGTTTAGATCAGAAAACCTGACAGAGAAAAAGGTAATTATGGTTTTAAATACATATGTCACAACCTCGGTAATCGTTTCTGCATATTCATTATGCAAAACCTTGAAAACAGTGACAGTTGAAGAAAGGTAGATCATCAAGGATCTACTTGTGGATCCACACAAGCGAATCAATGTTGTAGCTTCCTCTGGACTCAACATCTTCTTACTGAAGTAACACGTTCATGTATAAAGTAAAATATAGAATTTTTAATTGCAGTAAAAAGAGGATTTCTGGTTAAATGAGGCATATTTTAAGGAAAAATAATGGACTATTGATTTATATTGTAAATAGGAAACATATACAAAAAGAGAAATGTAATAGTATTTTCATATATTTGACATGATAAATCAATGTCTGCTGCTGATTGAGACCAGGAAAAAAACACAAACTACGGGCTGATTTTAGTTCAGGTTGTTGCTGTACAATCACCCTTTTTCCGCACAGCTGCTTTACATTAAGCTAGAGGACACTTAATCATGTCCAGATCCTAATAAAATTTAATTAAAGCTGTATTCAATGGGTTGGTCATTTTTCAGATTGTATTAGTACTTTATTATCAAAACTCATAATTCTCTCTGAGTTGGTAGCAGCTTGAAATCCAATCCTGTGAATCCATCACACCCTCAGAAGCAGCTCAGTGTCTCTGCTGTATCCTGTCTGTATGTCGGTGTGTGACAAGTGCACTGTTCTCCAATGGGTGATTTATCACTGTGTCAGACTGCCGGTACACCTCTAATCAACAATGGAATCGTTTCATATGCACTTCTCTTTTGTAGCCGCGGTGCAGAGTGTCACCTACACTGTGTGTGTGTGTGTGTGTGTGTGTGTGTGTGTGTGTGTGTGTGTGTTTTCATCACTGCTGCTGATGCTAATCTGTAAGAATCAAATATTAACACTCTGTTCATATATTTTTCCAAGCTCTTGCATCAAAATGTGAATCATGTCTTCAGCTTTTATTCTGATCCCAAGCAGGATTTATTATGAGATGGTTGCTGAGTGAAGAGCTGCTCGAATCATCCTGGGCCTGCAGTTCACGACAGATATCATCAGAAAACGCTAGCTGAAATGAACAAACACGGCTTCGCAGTCGGAAGGCTGCCAGTGGAAAGCTAATGCATATGGTCACACGGGGACCAGTAAAACAGCTGTTAGTTTGAACCCGTAGGTCATGTTTACCAAATATTCTTGTTTTTCATTTTGCCTGATTGTAAAATCCTTTTTTACACAAGATGACATACAATATATGTCTGCATTTTGTACCACACAATTATGCATATTCATTATTTATTATCCTGCGTATACTCTTTTCAAATGCAGGTCAATTACTTCCCACCCATCACAAACTCACATGCTGCCCAAGCAACAACTGTTATTAACACAGGTTTTGTCTTCAGCATCTAAAATATCTGTTTAACGAGAACCAAAACACTCGCGGAGCTCAGACCTCTGCAAAGCGGCTCATTTTGCCACATACTCTGACTTCTACCTGTACTATCATGTCCATTAAATGCAGGTGTTTTCTTAGGTTTTATCTAGTGCCTATTGTGACTTAAAAGATATTCTGAATTTGGCCTCTTAAGTTTTGCATTTTGAGTCCTAATTCAATTGCAACAGTCTGAACTGAACAGTATGATTCCAGCTGACTCAGCCCAAGTCCTTGCTCACTTCACAAAGGATCCCTCCTCATCTAATGCAGAATCCAAAATGAGCAGCTGCTGGAGCATCATCAGCCTCATGTTCAAACAACTCTTTAGAGAAGAAGCCTCCAGCTGATCCAAAATGCTGCGGCCAGAGTTCTGACAGGTATTGACAAAAGAGATCACATAACTCCTGTACTGGCGTCTCTTCATTGGCTGCCCGTTAAATTTAGAATAATTTTTAAAACCCTTCTTTTGACCTACAAGGTCCTCAGAGGCCTAGCTCCATCCTACCTGGAGGAGCTAGTGATACCTTACCAGCCCAATAGACCGCTCTGCTCTCAGAATGCTGGTCTACTTGTGGTTCCCAGAGTTTCTAGGAGTAGAATGGGGGGCCAAGCATTTAGCTACCAGGCCCCCCTGCTATGGAACTAGCTCCCTGTCCAGGTACGGGAGGCTGACTCCATCGCTACTTTTAAGATCAGACTTAAAACCTACCTTTTTGAAAAAGCTTATTGTTACTAATTCTGTAGTTCCAGTTACTATCCTAAACAAACTATCATACTTAGGGGGTCGTCTAATCATTAGGTCACATCTTAGCTATGCTGTTATAGGCCAAGGCTACCGGGGTCCAGAAACATGATCACCTGACAGGCCTCTGTCACCCCACTGGGTCATGGTTTCCTCTTCCCTCCTCTCCTCTCCTCTCCTCTCCTCTCCTCTCCTCTCCTCTCCTCTCCTCTCCTCTCCTCTCCTCTCCTCTCCTCTCCTACCTATTCTATCCTCTACCTGTCCTCCCCCTTCTCCTCTCTCTCTACCCAGCCTCCCATCAGCAGGAGGGTCTCCCTACATGAGCCTGGTCCTGCTCAAGGTTTCTTCCTGTTAAAGGGGAGTTTTTCCTTGCCACTGTTGCTTGTCTGGGGTTAGGCCCTGGGATTCTGGAAAGCGCCTTGAAACAATTTTGATTGTAAAAGATGCTATATAAATAAAGATTGATTTGATTTGATTTGATTTGATTTGATTTGATTTGATCATCCTGACTTCTGACTTCATTTTATCTCCCGGGACAATGTCGCTGACTGGGGGCCAGTCTGTCGTCAAGATATCAGAGTAACGGCCATGTTGGGATTTCTGGGTTGTGTCTGTCTTTGGCCTGCAGGGTGTGGTGTTGAGCACAATTGGGTGCAGCTGGCACTGCAGGTGGGCGCACCTGTAGGCAATTTACATCTTGCTGCCTATTTAAGCAGGTTGTGCCTGCCTGTCAGTGCTGGGGTGTCTGTTCACTTTCCTGAGTGTTCCTGTTCGTGTTGGGAGTCTGTTCGTTGGTCTAGTGTGGGAGCTTGTTTGGGTTCCTTGGTGTTGGCTCCTGTTCCTGTGTTCCTGTTGCCTTGGAGGGTCGCTCCCATTCCCGTGCTTCCGGTTTCCCTGGAGGACCGCTCCTGTTCCTGTGTTCCTGTTGCCCTGGAGGGCCACTCCTGTCCCCGAGCTTCCGGTTTTCCTGGAGGGCCTCTCCTGTTGCTGTTCCGTTTCTCCTGGAGGACCGCTCCTGCCCCCCTTGCAGTCTAGGAGGACTGCCTCTGCCCTCAGTGTCTCGGGGCACGTTCGTGAGGCGAGCGTGTTGCGCTGGACTCCCGAGCCCTCGCCGGTCCAGGAGGACTGCAGCCGTTTGAGGACTCATCGGTGTTCCGAGTTCCCGGCAGTCCAGGGGGACTGCGTCTGGTTTGGGAACTCGCCGATGGACCTGGGACGGGCGGACGCTGCCTCCCGATCCCCATGCGGTCCAGGAGGACTGTTTCTGTTGATGTGTGCTCCCCTTCCCTGTAAATAAAGCCCTTGACCTCTCCACCTCTGTGTCCTGGCCTGCGTTCGGGTCCGCTACCACCATGTATCGTAACAGGCCAGAAGCAACCAGAAAATTAAGAACTTGGATCCACTCTTCAGTGTGTCACCAGAAATCCTGCCTGAGTCAAATATATATATATGCCTATAGGCATAGCGAATCATCCTGTGCCACAGGTATGTTACCTTTTATGGCCTCTATAGGTTAGAGCCTCCTCTTTTTCCTGCCAACTAGGAGGAGGTGGTGGTTCCATCGCTTCCTTTGGTTCAGGATCACCTCCGGCGCGTTGCCAGAGTCTGGCAAGAGGCTAGAGCTACATTAACTCACACTGGCACATCAGTGGATTCTGATGTGCCAGCAAATTATAGGCCTATATCCAACCTTCCTTTCGTTTCTAAAATTCTTGAGAAGGTGGTGGTGACTCAGTTACTGGAGCACCTGCAGAGGAAGAGCCTGTTTGAGATGTTTCAGTTAGGCTTTAGAGCTCATCACAGCACAGAAAAACACTTCTTAGAGTTACTAATGATCTTCTCATAGCTTCAGATCATGGACTGGTCTCTATGCTGGTTCTGCTGGATCTCAGTGCTGCTTTTGATACAGCTGATCACAGCATCCTGTTACATAGACTGGAACATGTGATTGGGATTAAAGGGACAGCACTAGACTGGTTTGGATATCAGCTAGATATATTGATATATTTATCAGATAGATACCAGTTTGCTCATGTCCACAGGGAAGGGTTCTGGTCTTGGACCAATATTTTCACTTTGTACATGCTGTTATGATTTAATCAAAACACAGGACAGAACCTGAGAATGAAAATGTGAAAATTTTATTGATAAAAACCCAGAAAAGTGCACCTTGGACATCCTGAGAAGACTGAAAGACCAAGAGGCCTCGCTCCATCCTACCTCCGCTCCGTTCACAGAATGCAGGTCTACTTGTGGACCCCAGTGTCTATAAACGTAGGATGGGGGGCCGAGCTACCAGGCCCCCCTGCTGTGGAACCAGCTCCCTTTCCAGGTACAGGGGGCTGACTCCATCTCTACTTTTAAGATTAGACTTAAGACCTTCCTCTTGGAGAAAGCTGATAGTCAGTAAGTCTGTAGTTGCATCGACAGGTATAGCCGCCTTTATAGCTGTATGCTGGCCTGCCGACCTTTGACCCTGCTGACCCACTCTACTCTTATACCAGCAGCTTGTATTATTAATGCATTTCTATGATCCCTGCCTATTCTTTCCTCTACCTGGCCTCCCTGCTTCTCCTTCTCCCCCCCCTTCTCCTCTCTCTCTACCCAGCCCCTCCACCAGCAGGAGGGTCCCCCTACATGAGCCTGATCCTGCTCAAGGTTTCTTCCTGTTAAAGGGGAGTTTTTCCTGCCACTGTTGCTAGTTGGGGGTCAGGCCCTGGGATTCTGGAAAGTGCCTGGAAACAATTTTGATTATAAAAGACGCTATATAAATAAAGATTGATTGACTGATTGATTGATTGATATTAGGTAGGTAAGCGGTTGTCTTTTGTTTCCCCGTCAGGTTTGGTTGTTTTTCAGGACCTCCACTTGATTTTGACTGAACTCCAGGGACTCTCAGGGTCTGAAACTCTTTGTGGAGAATTTCCACCAGAGAGACCCAGGAATGGAGGCTGGACAACTTTGTGTCTATCAGTTATAATATGGCTTCGACTTTAGAGATGAGTGAGAGGCTCCAGGAAAATTCTCTGCTTTGCATTTGGAGGACGGTGAAACACAAAACAATAAAGTTCTTGACGTCCTGCAGACTGATCATTCATATATATTCCGCTACGCTGGCTTCACTCCAGTTGGCAGTGTAATCACTATCGGAAATGTTTGTATTTCTGTTTGGTTTGAACTGCTGTCTCGTCCCTCTCACGTGTCACTATCGCACCTATTTCTTTATTTAGTTTTCTTTCACTGTGACTCCGTTGAAGGCAGCGGATGTCTGCGCCCCCCCTACATGCAACAATTATTCAGTGATACTATGTGTACGTTGTACTTGATATTATGCCAAATGACAACTAGCATAAGACTGGATTGTTAATTAAAGCAACATTGATTTAATACTTGTTTGAAATGTTTCTCCAATATTCAGAGTGTACACTTCTCTCAAAGCTAACTTTTGCTAAACATAGAAGCTACACTGATGATTTCTGATAAAAAAAACTGAGAAGTCGAAAACAACAAGTTGACATTTCAAAGAGAAGCCACACAACAGGCAATCGTACAAAATAATCCCCATTGTTTCAGCCTAGACACCACTGCAGTTTCTGTCAGAGAGAACTTTCACAGTCGATGGTTTTAAAAGAAATAATGTAACTTTCTGAACTGTGAGCAGTCTTGTGGAAAGTCCAGTGTTTTTAAGCATTTCAGAATCTTCTCTTCAGGTGTGGCAGCTGGCACATCCAACAACATCACCAAGCTAAAAACTACCACAGCCAGATTTAGTGATATTGGTCTTTTCTCCACCAGAGAATTCATGTCAATGGCAGACAGCCTCCACACTTAGACCATGTAGGGGCCAGAGCTTCTTCCTCAGCTTTCCTTTGATCCCAAAGTTTTGGATGCAAATTTTGGTGTTGGGGTCTAGAGTTCCGGGTCGTGTGTCATTGTGGTCCTGCTTGTTTCATCCTACAGGGGGCATGGAGGAGCTGATGATTTGCTGCAGCTGCCGCTGCAGGCAGGTACACCTATTTAAGGATGGAGCGCCTGTCTACCAGTGTTGAAGAGTTATTGTATCTGAATGGTAAATCTGACTCCTGTCTCCTTGTTAGTGGTTGTTTGAAACTCTTCTTCCTGCTTGTTCGAGGTCTCCATGCTGCCCTAATGGAGTGGAGAACGTGCAGGACCTGACTCCCATGTTGGCTCTGCGCTGGAGCTCTCTCTGCGCCCCGGAGGACTGGACGAGTGCTCCCCCTGCAGTCCAGGAGGACTGCCAAATTGATCTTTTAATAAAGAATCGCTTTTGGACTGCTTTCGGTTCTGGAGAAAACCGAAACGTAACATTTGGTTTGGGGGTGGACAATTTGAGTGTGTTTCCTTGGTAACCAGGTGCTCCTCTTCTGGCATACAATGCCTCTTGAATCAACTCAGCTTTTCTGATACGAGTCACTGACATGAAACCTGACAACTTGAGAAGGCAGCTTTTTAGAATTCGTCACACTGTGCCTCACCTCCTGTTACTGCCTTGTCCAGAGTTAGCTTTCCAGGAGGTTTAAGGACTCCAGCTAATGCTGCTAAAGTCTAGAAGCTATGGACAGTGGGATTCTTGGCCAGAACACATGAAACCACACAGTCAAAGGTGGATGCTCAGTGGGAGGAGAACCATAATCTAGCCCCTGTCGCTGCTAATATCTGGCCGTTCCCTCTGCACTCACTTTCAGGGTTGTTGGTGTTGATGGCTGAGCCCAAACCAACAGCACATTTTCCTCTGCTCTGATGCCAATGTCTCTCATGGCAACCTGCCTGTTTGATTCCAATGGAAGTTGGATTAGGGGAAGGGTTTCGGGTTAGAATTAGAAGCTTTTACATTATTCACACATGGGGATCCTCCCCCTTTACTGGTAGGAAATTGGACCTCGTGGGTGTTTTCAGTTTTTCCCACTTGCGAGTACAACTGGAAAGCACTAGTAGCGATGCTTCTTTAAGTCCTGTCAGTAGCCAGGGGAGGGGGAGCAATGATCTGGTAGTCAATTGGATTGAGACTTTGGGAATTTCAAAGGCGAAAAGTCAACACACGATATTTGATGTGGCAAACCTTTCCATTATCATTTCCAATAAATGTGTTCACACGGCAGCTTTATTTTGTATCAAAACTTTAATTATCAAAGAAAAAGAATGCACAATTGAAATAACATTTCTATAAAAAGGACCATGGGACTGCTCTACAGTGCATTACAAAACCAGCAATTGTATACAACATTGTGGATAGAAACTTTACTTAATCTGAGATACATCTTCATCATCACCATCATAATTCCTCTCCTTACTTAAAATAACAAAAATGTACACACTTAAATATCGCTAAGCTAATTTGGTTATAATGACTCTAGGTTTGGACATTATTTATGACAGGACAGAACCTATGTACTCAGCGTTACAGCTCTGTCAATCCATGATGTCCTGGAAATGAAGTAATTGTCTGTGTGAGAGAAGATAAGGGCGATTTTAATTTGGCCCCTTTCACCCTGCTGAGATGAGGTCTAATTCATTTTTTTCATTTGTTCCCACAGATCCCATTATTTTTCTTTTGTTAACCATCACACACGAACAGCCTGCCAGACAGACTGATAGACTCAATTTCACTACAGTATCAGGCTACAGTCAATGTCAACGTTCCTATAACTCTTTAACGGTGCCATTTGTCCCTTATTTGATCCCCGCTGGTTCCAACAGTGGGCCAAAGTGCCCTAAGAAAGACCATAATAAAGTGGAGTTTCCCTTTGAAATGCAGGAGCTGATCCCTCCAGTTGCTCCCTTATCACATCAGGCTTCTGTTCTATGAGCCTCATACAGTCGCCCCTGAACGATCGATGATCAGGCACATACCATACTTTCTCGGTGTGTTTGTGGATCTTTGACTCTGATAAGTAAAGACCTGTTTGTGTTCCAGCAGAACATATTTTCACTTGCTATAAATGAATTGTGGCAACGTAAATGTGACAGTTTAAAAAACCAAATGACCAATTCTACACCATGGGTTCGGTGTGGGCATCGCGGCTGTTGAATAGATCTGAGCCCAATTTAAATGTTGCCTTAACCCGGTAATTATTACATCTGTCACCACTGTGACATTAAAGTAAGTCAACACTTGTTGTTTTGTCTTTTCATTTACCAGTGATGCTGCAGGCTTGTCCCTGGCCATTTCCTGATTTTAGATTATAAAAGCTTTTAGGTTAAAGGTTTTGCTAACCTTTTGCTTTGAGCAGAATAACCTATTAGGGATAAATTAATGCTGGCACATCTTCCTTTAGGCAAAAAAATCCTTTCCGCTTGAATCAAAATGCAAATATTATGTAGGACAGAAGGAAAACTGCATAGATACTAAAATCTAGAGTGTTTAGGAAACACAAAAAATATGCAGTTGAGACAGTTCTGCCCAAAATCATTTAAAACCTTTTATATTCTCTAGAAAATACCATTTAAGGCAATAAATAGAAAGAAAAAACTGAAACAAATTGCATTTGTCTTTGCTCTGAAATTACATTGTCGTTAGTGTCCCATAACAATAAATAACAGATTTAAACAGAACTCAAAATAAAGTGGTGGCAAAAGCAACAATATATTAGATTTAATCCAAAAATATACTACTCCAGAGGAAATGTACACTAAAAGAAGCAACTATTGTTGTTCTGCTGCAGTGAAATATACACAATGACCCAAAGAACCCCGTAAGGATCAACGGTGGGATGAACTAAAACAGAAGAACTGAAGGCAGATGAAATAAAATGTCTAATTCTTTTAACTGTATTGTGTCTCACTGGAGTGCAGTTTTAATGAACACCTGCTGCTGTGCGCACAAAACATCTTCTGCAGCTGCAAAAAATCTTGGGAGTAAAACGATCTTTTTCATTTCAGTGAGAACAACTGCAGTAAAATACAAACCAGAAACATAAAGGCACATAAAAACACGATTTGTGACAACTTAAATTCAATTATTCAATGTCTAAAGACCTTAAACCCTTGTGGTTCCCAGAGATGTGTAAGAATGGGCAGTTTTTTATTCTCTTCTTCTCAAATCTCCTATTAGTAAAAAATGTCTCCTCAAAATAACTAATTTCAAAATAATTCTGAAATTGTTTCCTTTTTTAAAGGACAACATCTGTATTTTCCCCGAATGGGATCAAATGATCAAAAACAGCATTGTAATATTTAATATGACCCTTTTAGGTTTCTTTCCCACTTTGACAATGAAAAGAATAAAACCTACCACCTCAAGCCACCGGTTCATTCAGCGTTTACTGTTAAAACCCGATTTCCTCTCATCCAATCAGATCTCAGTGTGGGATCAGCTCTGCTCTCTGAGGGAGAATGGAAAACGGCTCCCGATGAATCTCCACAACACGCTGATGAGTTTGATCCCAGCGTTCACCTTTCATGCCGCCGCTCACTCTGTAGAGATGCTACCTTTCCCTCCCCTTTGCCCTGGGATCCCACCCCACCCCCAACACTATAACTTGGAAAGCGTGAGCTTGAATCATAATATTTGAAATAGTGTTGCAATGAATTCCGAGCCTTATTCCAGCACGTGCAGGCTTGCGTGCACAACCCACCTCTGAATACCAATATGCCTCTGTGGAACAACGGGGGGAAGGAATGACAACACGTATTACTGGAGCACATTAACGTCCCGGGGTTCCCCCCTCGGGTGATTAAAAATGCTTTTTTTAAACATATTTAAACATATTCCTCTTGATAATTGATGGTATTTAAAATTGTGATAGGAGGTAAATCTCAACACCACCCACATCCTGGTGAATCAGTGTTACCCATTGGGATTATTTTACAGTGTATCTTTAAAAAAAACAAAGCAGAATTTGCCTAAAATCTGCATTTTTGTTCACTTTTTTGGTTCTTTTTTCTGAAGAACATATGAAAGAATTACAGAAATGTTTACAGTGTTTTCCTTTATATCCATTTTGTGGTATAAGTGGAAAAAACAAAAGTAGAAATATAAATCACAGATCTGATGGGACACCAACTGCAAAAATATACCGGTACCCGTGGAATATGCTCCATTTGTCTTTGTTTTTTGAGTGTTTTTCTTGTTTTTCTACAAAAGTGGGACATTGAAATAAGCTCAAAATGAAGCTGCGTTGTCTCGTGTGGGCACAAAGTTAACAAAAGTAGTTGTGTTAAAAAAAGATCAAAGAGATGACTGGAAAAACTGACGTGATTAAAATGCTCTGTGATCTGATTTTGTGCGTGTTGGTCACATGCCGATCTGTCCTGTAGCAGCTGCCCCTGGGTGAGGGGTGCGCCACAGCCTGGACATGTAGGACAGCCGTCCACATTCACATCTCAGGTCCAGAGTCAGCCATTTGCATCTCCCCAAATGCTTGTTGACTGTGGGAGGAAACCGGAGCACAACCCACACCGACACGTGCACAACATGCACGGTCAACGAGAGCAAAGATCTGATTAGAACAGGCACCTTTGCCATGAAGCTGCTGTCCAGAGGGGGACCTTCAAACACGAGGACATGAAAGTGTCCAGGTGGAGATTTTGTGTTAGTTCCTCTGGTAGAAGAAGGTTGTCTGTCAGGAGGTCTTTACCCTGCGGAGGCAGAAACACTCCCACGAGTGCCTCACAGCAACGGAGATGCTTTAGCCAATTCAAAAGGGAGGACAGGGAGGAGGTTCAATGACCTGCAGGAAGGCATCACCACAGAAACCAGGCCCAGATGTTCAGAAAATGATGGGATGGTGAAACTTTGGCAGCTGTGGATTTCTTTAATTTCTTACTGCAGATTCTGGGTGAAGATTAACAAAGAGAAACCCAACAAAAGCCAAAAGAACAATCAACAGCCATCATGAAAACTAAGTGAGGTACAGTCACAGCAACTGAGTCAGGAAAAACTCAGCCAAGGAGGCGAATAAATACCACAAATAAGTCAAACAGGAGGGACGTTAACACCTTTGTCGTCACCCCTCATCCTGTGTCATTAAGTCAAGGCGCTCGTTTTTTTATCTTTAGTTTTGTGTTTGAGGTTGAAGAGACGGGAGGGGTTTATGGGTGAACACCTGCGCCCTAGCAGAGTTTGTGGAGTTGGTGCTGTGCTGCTGCCGCGTTTACGCCGTCCTGTTTCCATCACAGTGGACGCCGTCCAAAAATTGAACAAACTCAACAGAGCACAAGCAGAAGTCTGACTTCACAGAGGTGTCTTCAAACACACAATGGTGCAACGTTCGCCTCCGCCAGAGGACAGCGGGTGACATGAAGGCTCGGAAACGTCAAATTTCACAGCGGACCACGGCTGAAGGTCGGAGGAGGGTCAGTGATTAGAAGGCGGAGCTGGTGATGGCGTTGAGCTGTTTCATCAACCCTTCAAGACTGGCCATCTGCTCAGAAAGGTCATCTTGTTCATACACCTGAAAAACACCAAGGTACACAGTCAGTGAATTGACAACGTGCACACACACATCAAGCAGACTAGTTATGCTGATTCCTGTGTAGTTTTTCTGCTTCCTCTTCCTCTCCCTCTCCCTCTCCTCTCCTCTCCTCTCCTCTCCTCTCCTCTCCTCTCCTCTCCTCTCCTCTCCTCTCCTCTCCTCTCCTCTCCTCTCCTCTCCTCTCCTCTCCTCTCCTCTCCTCCCCTCTACCTGTCCTCCCTCCTTCTCCTCTCTCTTTACCCAGCCGGCCATCAGCAGGAGGGTCCCCCTACATGAGCCTGGTCCTGCTCAAGGTTTCTTCCTGTTAAAGGGGAGTTTTTCCTTGCCACTGTTGCTTGTCTGGGGTCAGGCCCTGGGATTCTGGAAAGCGCCTTGAAACAATTTTGATTGTATAAGAAGCTATATACATAAAGATAGACTCGGAATTCTAATATTGATGTTGGTCTTCAGGCTTCCTGGACTCCACCAGTTGAGAACCCTGATACCCACCCACCATAGCAGGACCAGGAACTGTTCATGACAGACTCATGAAGAGCTTTTCAGCAGGAGCACCAAAGATAATCAGTCAAAATGAACGTTTGATAGTTGCTTCATCAGTCACGACAAGTGTGTCTGAAAGGACAGGACACACTCAGAGCGTGCACAGATACACACTCTCACCTCTGGATGGGTCACCATGCATGTCCTCCATTTCTGTCAGCAGGCAAGACCACAATACACACGCACACAGGCACAAACACACACACACACACACATACTCTCCATGTTCTATTATGGGCTTTGAGGGGGGAGAAAAGTCAATATTCTTCTCACCATGATGTGGAAAAACAGGCTGAAGGTAAATATTACTCCTATATGACCCAGAGAGATTGTGTGGAAGCATCAACCACTACGATCTGAAAGTCCTCCCCATGCCCTCAATCAAAATAAACCTTGACATATATAGTCAACAACATATATAATATAGTCAAAATGCTTGAAATCAGAAGGGAGCGTAACTGCAACCGCAACATTTCAGCAAATGCACTGAACACAAAGTCATTTTACTGGAAAATTGATTAGAATTATGTAAAAAAAAAGTGACAAGCAGAACTACAGATGCAGCTGGTAGTACTTGTGTGTACATCTATAGCAGCTCCCTCCGGGGAGTGGTGAGCCCACTTATCTGGCCAGTGCAGTTAAAGATTCTGGACCAGGCAGGCATGTGCATGTTTAACCTGGCTCTGCCTCTGGCCTATGGATTTTTTCATTGCTGCATTTCAGGCAGAGTAAAGCTGTTGTGATGGTTCCAGTCACTGCAGGACAGTTATCACAGGAGCTATAGCAGCACGCTGCAAACTCACCACACATCTGATCAATGAGCAACAGGACACAGAGGAGCCACAAAACACAGTAGACATAGAAAGAACAGCCATCAAAACGTTTGAGCACAAAGAAAGTTTGATCCCATGTTGTTAAAATTAGACTTTCCACATGCAGCAGTGGTGGATACAGGAGCAGAAACAGAGGCTACAGCAGCAGCACTGTGTGTGTGTGTGTGTGCGTGTGTATGTGTGTGTGTGGGTGGGTGGGGTTGCGTGTGTGGGTATGGGTGTGTGTGTATGTGTGTGTGTGTATGTGTGCGCGTGTATGTGTGCGCGTGTGTGTGGGGGTGTGTGTGTGTGGGGGGGGGTGGGGGTGGGTGTGTGTGTGTTTGTGGGTGCGTGGGTGGGGTTGCGTGTGTGTGGGTATGGGTGTGTGTGTATTCGTGTGTTCGTGTGTGTTCGTGCTTGCATGCGTGTGTGTCTGTGTTTGTGTGTGTGCGCGTGTGTGTGTGTGTGTGTGTGTGTGTGTGTGTGTGTGTGTGTGTGTGTGTGCAGGTGTTGATTAGAAAAGCCAAGATCAATTAGAGTGATATCAAAGGAGATGAAGAGCGCTGTTGACCTTTCGGACTCCTGTATCTTCCGTCCTTCCGCTTCATTTACTCGTCTTCCTCTGATCGTTTTATTGCCCCTCCTCATCTTCTTTGTCATGTCTCTGCTCATTTTCCCTCCTCCTCGTTCTCAGTTTTCTCCAGCCTTCCTTTAGCCCCCTTCTCCTGGTTAAATGTCGTCGGCCTGCCGGTGTCCCTTTTCCCTTGTTGCAGTGGTGACACCTCCTTCCGTCCAATTGTCATTGAGTCCCATGAATATTTCAGTCCAGTCTCCCAGCTTCCCACATCATCTCCTGCCATTTATTTCTCTACTTGTCTTCGTGCTGCCTTCTTTTAGTCTGGAGCAACCTCTCCCTCCTTCTCTCACCATCAATTCTCTAGACGATCTCTGCTGCTCTTCTGCCTCCCCTCATTTCCATCTTTTCGTCTGTCCTCATCCTAATTCTCATGCTGTCTCATCCCTCTTTGGCTAAGCAACCTTCTTCTTTCATCTTCCCTTCATACTCTCCTACCATGAACACTGTAATCTTGAAACAAGAGCAGAGTTTTGGGCTGTACACACGTATCGATCTGTTTCTGTTGCTATGTGTGTATCTGTATCTGTATGTGTGTAGTGAGGTTGTAGTGCCTGAAATACTCACTCTCATCATAAAAACACACACTTATTTGCTAAAACTAAGCTTCTCTTTTGATCACTGTGAAGAAAGAGCTCAATTTAACTCTTCTAACTATCTTCTAATTTATAGAAGGCTCATTTAAAGGTTGTGTTTCTTAATGTGACATGATTGTCCACTAACACTGACATTGAACCAGACCTCCTAACACACGTGTGCATGTCCTCAGACATGCCGCACCACATGGACACTCAGTTTACATGACGTGGAAATAAATCTAATTATTGCCTCGATCCGACGCTGACTGAAGTCTTAGTCCAACTCAGTGCTCAGCTACTATGACACCCAGATAACCCTAACCCCCCCAAACCCCCCAACCCCTCTAACCCCCCTAACCTTAACCTCTGGAAATTAACTTTCTCTGCCATGTATACGCTTTATCAGCGTTAAACCAGACTACAAATGTGGCGTATGACCCTGGAACACAAACATCTGGGACAGCGGGATCCAGAAGAAGAAGGAGGCCATGATGGAAGAAGAACGTTTACATCAAGTAGGAGATGGACAAATCTGTATGATTGTCCAGCTTCCTGTCAGAAACGCTGACTCCAGTTGATTATTATTTGACATAACATGTCAATTGAAAGGGGCCATATTAAAGACGCATATCACCACCTGGAGTTGAGGAGGAACACATGCTCCCCTCAGTTATCCGGTTTTCTCTGTTGCGCATGAGCTGGGACCAGGAACTAATATGAAGCCAAAAGCTTCACCAAAGTGGAGCTGGATTAATCTGTGCACGTGAGCGTACTGAGAGAGCTCAAACATTAGTTTTCCCTCATGTGTCCGTCTACTCTTTGGTCTCATTTCATGTGGAAAAAAAAAAGGATGGCACCTTTATGCATCAAATGTGCAAATATATAAAAGTTTCCCCACAGAGGCTGTTGCCAACTTTGGGATTTCCTGCTTCGCTCAGTAGAAGCACCAAAGACCCATCGGTGTTTGCAGTGGAACTCACGTTGGCAGCAGAATCCTCAGCAGCTTTTGTTGCTCCCTCTTCTGTCAAATCAGGGGCGGTGGGCACTGAGACAGGCAGCAGAGGAGAGCGGGCCTTTCCTGGCTGGCCCAGAGAGGCCGTCTTTACCTGCGGCTTTGGAAGACTCGCACCTGAGCAGGGCAAGAAGAGCAGGACATGTATGGTGAGGATCTAAGTAACATTAACTGACCCATAATTATCACAATTCGTAGCTTAATTTATTGCTAATTCAGAATATATCATAGATGATAAACATCTCTCTGGTCAGCAAAAAAGATATTTTCCTCTTTGTCAGTAATAGAACTAATAAAATTGGACACATACTGTATGTGAAGAGGAGCTCTTACACTAGTGTCAGTCACCAAAGGCAGAGCTGGGAAAAGGCTGATCTGGCTTTAAGTGAAGAGTTTAGATATGGACAGAATTGGGGTGGATCCTTCCACTGCTTAAAGGCTTTTAATCAATTTGGTTTGACACGTTGCCCAGGGAAATATTGCTAACTGTCCTGCAGGATTAGCTCAAAATTCTGAGTTTTACTGTGGAAGAGCTGAAAAGGAAACTTGCTTCTTGTTATTGATTTGACCTAAAACAGACAACTGCTGTTGGAACTGGAAAATATCTGGTGTTTTATACCCTCCATCCATCCATCCATCCATCCATCCATCCATCCATCCATCCATCCATCCATCCATCCATCCATCCACCCATCCATCATCCACCCATCCACCCATCCATCCAGCCATCTATCTAACCATCCATCCATCCATCCATCCATCCATCCATCCATCCATCCATCCATCCATCCATCCATCCATCCATCCATCCATCCATTCATCCACCCATCCATCCATCCATCCATCCATCCATCCATCCATCCATCCATCCAGCCATCTATCTAACCATCCATCCATCCATCCATCCATCCATCCATCCATCCATCCATCCATCCATCCATCCATCCATCCATCCATCCATCCATCCATCCATCCATCCATCCATCCAACCAAAACTCCTGGAAGACATTTGTTTTCTGAAGCATCAGAGAAAGAGAGGTTTGGATCCACAAATGTGACTTGGCCTAAAGGATCAATTTAAATGTAAGAAATCGTGAGGGTGATTGTTTAGACTGCCTCAATTAACCTTGTAATTGATTAGTCATTCTGGTGTCTCTCCTGACATCATTTATAGAAATGTACCACAAAGGTTACGGAAGGCTTATTAACATTAACTGTAATATTAGGGGCGTAATGAGCATTGGTAATAAGTAATAGATAAGAAGCACACTGAAAGGCAGCTTACCAACAATGTTAGTCTGTATGAAATTCTCCAACAATTACAGGCTCACATCGAGAGTTAATGATCAGGACGACTCAACAAAATGGAGAAGATCTATAAAGGTAAAGTCCAAATCTGTGTGAGGCTGGTTTCAGACTGCAGATCATCTCCCAGTCCATCAAAAGAAGAAATAGAGACACTAAACACTGCAGTATAGCAGCACAGAGAGGAGAAGCAGAGAAAAGCTTTAAAGAGGGCTTGATGGTGCCAGGTCACCCTCGGGGGGTTGACAGAGAGGGGTGGGGGTGTAGGTGGGGGGAGGGGCAACTTGTCTGGTCAAAAAGGTGGATACATTTACCAGACAAACTGGGGAGGATGTGAAATCCCCAGCGGGGTCACAACATCCATATCTGCGTCTGTTTCTGGGTCAAAGGCAACGATGGAGAGATTGGCAGCAGTAAAGGGGGCGGGGATATTGATCCCACACATGTCTGGAAGTAAATACAGTTAAAGATGAAAGGTGTGTTTGTGGAGAGATGTCTGCGGGGAGAACCAGCAGCAGTCTCAGAACAGGGTCTCAGGGTTCCATCTGTATGTCTGCTCTCAGCTCAGCCTCATCTATTGTCCCTCTGACCAGCCAGACCAGACAGACAGACAGACAGACAGACAGGCAGGCAGGCAGGCAGGCAGGCAGACAGACAGGCCGGCTTGTAGGCGGGGCTGACTGATTTTTCTGGAGCGATGTTGTCGTGTGAGCTGTTTGCTAACCAAACACTCTGAAAAGTGATTGGCTGTAAACACAAGGAAGGAACGTTGCCCCTCTTCACGGTTCTCTAAAATGCTGCTACCGCTACAGTAAACAGTTGCAGAGCCGACCTGATGACAGCATAAATGGAAGGAAACGGCGTCCAGCTGAGCAGAATCATAAAGATCCTTAAACAGATTTGACTTCAGGGTTCTCAGAAGAATCTACTGTTGAGGATTAAGGGTCAAATAATACATATCAATACAGAGATCATTCTTAGTGATTTACTGATATTGGTGAACATTTATAATTTGCCAGCCTCTAAATCAAATTAGGCTTTTATAAATGGAATTAGCATCTGGTGTCTCAAGCAGCCCTGTAGCCCCAATGTGGGTGCCCACACGCTACACAGAGCTTTCCTCAGGAAAGGCATCTAGTGTGATTGGCTGAGAACATCCGTCAGCAGCAGTTCTGCTTCAGCCTCCAGCTGTGGTCCAAATGTCTTTTCACACTATCAGACAATCCTATTACGGTCTCTACCATTAAACCTCCCATTCAGGCCAGTTTGGCTGAGCAGCATCATTCTTTAGCCAGTAGATGAGTTTTGGTAATTCAAAATAAAGCAATAGGAAGATGTGAAATGATGGTATGGACAGAAGATTAATTCTGCAATGATCAAGGCTGTTACCTAAAGAATTTATGGTTAAAGCCAGATGGTACAGAGTCCCCCGGAGCAAGCCTCATTTACAACAGAGCTGTTTAGTTTGTTGGCTGAACCACAAGTTCTGTCAGTGGTTGGTGAAGATGCAAAGTGTGTGAGAAACAGGCGTCCCCTGTCCATCTGTACAAGAGAGGACAGCTGTCTCTGAGCGGAGGGAACCAGCTCAAATCTGAAACTACACCACCAACCGCGCGTCTACACATCAGCTGAAAGATTTTATTCGCCTCAACTCCTTCACACGCAACCAAATGCATCAATACAAAAGACAAAAACCTTTGTTGCGGTGTTTAATAGAGCCTTTAGTGAAGAGGGGGGGGGGTGAAAGTGTGGAGAGGTGGGTGGAGGTCACAGCTGAGTGGGCTTTATCTGCAGGCCGGGATAAGTGTCACCACAGGCCCAGCCTTTCTACAGCCAAAGGTTTTCTGTAAGAGCTGAAAATCAATGTGGATCCGAGGCCGCCTGGGCTTGTCAACAGGGCAATAATGGAACGACACTCTTCCTTTAATATTTTTCTCTGGCTGGTTGTTCCAGGACACTTTGATCTTACATTCCTCTCCTGATGGGGCTTCACTCTATTCTTGCCCCAGCAGCAAAAACAGATAATCAAACAGTTGTTGATGCGAGAGTGCGCTCCGTGTGTGTGTGTGTGTGTGTGTGGGGGGGGGTCTATTAGAAAACATGTATTCCTGTACATCATTTTCCATCTCAGAGGACCTTAGCATCTACCCCTCCTATAGAATGTTAATTTAATGCTGCAGTCAGTGGTGTTGAGAGCAGGTTGTGTTGTGGAGAGAAGAGAACAAAACCCAGTTGCAGCTTTCATTTTGTGTCATAAGTGGTTAATCATTCCATGAGTAGCAATAAGATTATTCTCATTTTTCACATTTAATCTCTAATCTTGAAAAGAAAAAGACAGAGAGAGAACATCTGATTGTGAAACTTTTATGAGGGATGTCAAGATGGCTCATGTCAAGCCCATTCATCTTATATCTGCAAACATCCAGTGTGTAACAGCCGGAGGGTTATTTTGCTTTGCTGAATAAAATATGGAACTACGGTCACGTAGAGGAGAAAAGCTTCAAAACGAGACAACTGCAGCGACACAAGTCATGAAGCCCCTTTCCTCAGGCGTACAGGGATGAGTTTACCTCCTGACTTTTGTTGCTAACTTCACTTCTGCACTCTATCAGTGTGCTGCGTTAAGTTTGTATAAAATCAGCTAGATCAGCAGGACTGTATCTGCTGTTGCTCTGTGATGTCATCATGACATCACGTGTTTCTACTCACTGGATTGCGGCATCATGGAAGTGTACACCTTGGGGTCAATGGTGCCCATGGATGAGGGCAACAGTGGGTTGGTGAAGCTTCGTAAAGGGTGGCTCGGCCGCACGCATGCCGTCGGGATGGTCCTGCCGCTGGCAGCCTGGGCCTCTTCAGCTGGAGCCGGCACCACCGGAGCTGGAGCTCCAGGAACTGGACTCACCACCGGAACATGCTCTGTGGGCGGGACAGAGGAGCTGGGGAGGAGGGGGGCTGGCTGCTGAGGTGGAGACTGTTGCTGGAGGAGGGGGTTGCTGGATGTGTCTGAAAGCATGGAGGAGCGGATGAAGAGGAGGGGGGGGAGAACAACAGCTCCAGTTAGTCACAACATCATAATCCTAAATGCCAAGAATGTCTCTCATTAGCTAAAGTTGGCCATTTTTTGTTTTTAGAAGTGATTTTCTTTGAATTTTATCATGAATGGGTGGTTCTAATATAAATGAAGTGCAGAGAAGAAAGAGGGAGTGAGATTTTCCTCCCAGTGGGGTGCTGGGCGCTCGTCGTGGTTTTTTACTACATCTGACGTGTCATTCCATCCCACCATCTGGTCGATTCTAAAGAGAGGCTGAACCACAACAACCCTGCCGGCCATCAACCATCGGCCTTCATTAGCCGTGCCTGCTAACCTCTAGCTTTGAGTCTAGCCTACAGCTATCATCTCTCCCAGGTCACCTCTGGCTACTGAACCTTTCGAGATATCAGCTCTAACTTCAAAAATCTCAGGAAATGCTAAAAACAACTGAACGTCTCCTTTCAACAACACAAATTATTATATTGAGTTTTTATGCATTTTTGCAGTTTTTCTGGTATTCCAAGTAGCTCTCGTTGACCCGCTGCACAAGCCGCACCGTGCACAGTTTGACATCACAGGAGAAGCTACATAATAACCTCCGCTGAGCGTAATCTGGCCCGGCATAAAGATAATTGCACACTTTTGTAGCGTCCATTCATTCATATTGTTCTGCTCTCCTGAAAGATCACTACACTATTACTGTGGCACACTCTGTCCAAGATTAAAGGCTGACTCAAAAGTTGACAACAAAACACAGTTTTGTGTTGTATCATTGTTTCTGCTGTCTGGACACCAATCCTGGCCCTGGAACACCGGTCCAAGGCTTCACACCTGGAGCCTCTAAAGCTACATTAGGACTATTCATACAGATGTTTAGAGTTTCCTCTCCAGATTGGATATGACACAGGACACCCAGGACGTGCTCAGCAGTGTCCGTTTACATGGAGCAGAACTTTGATGTTGATGTCTCTGAGTTGGTGAGGGAAGAACTGCATCCCGTTGGTGGGGGTCAGAGGCCTCCATTAACTCAGCGCTACTTTGGTGAAGCTTCCATCACAGCAACCAAACGGTGTTGGTCGGTGGTTTGAACCGGACTCGTCTCACAACTGTGTCAGACAAACCCAGTCGGGACCTTTCAATCCTGCACTATTAACTGACCAACAGTCCCGGATACCTTCAACAATCTGCTCTCATTTAAAAAAACAAGCACATTTGATTATTCTATTTTTCCATTGTTTGTCTTTTTTGGAATTAAGGACACCAAAGTCACAGATATTAGTCCTTCAGCTGTGCAAGGAAAAGGAAACGTGACCCATTTTTCCTCTTTTATAAGACAGCTCTCAGCATAATTAGTTCTTTCGGAGCTCTTAGAAAGTGCAGTCTTTCAAGTTTAAAGAAACCAATGTTCTGCTAGCTTGAATTTAATTCCTAATTCCCATACTGAGTGTAACATCTGTGTTCTGTGTTCACAGGCTCTTTTTATTTTCTGAGGAACATGGTGTAGCCTGCGCTGTGATGCTGCATGCCAGTCAAGTCAGAGGGAACATGGGCACCACTGAGTGATCTCAGCCCAGCGAGGAAAAGATGAAGGGATGAGAAGAAAGAAGGGAGGAAACGAGTGAGCCTGGGAGGGAGAGCAGCTGAGAAGAGAGGACGAAGAACTGGAAGATTTCCACTGATCAGAGAGAAAAAACAAGGACGGTATAGCAGCAGCTACAAGATTTTCATTTCTTTTAGTTTGTAGCTCTTTAAAAATGCTTCTTATTTATGATCATGATTAAAACATGAACCATAAAAAGTGCCAACGCGACCAGAAGTATTAAATTAGTGTTGCACAAGGTGACCTGTCTAATGGCACAGCAGTAGGATCTACCTGCTACTCTTACACAGGAGACTCTCGGCAATGTTACCCATAATTCAAAAGCACTTGATTTAAACTGACATTTTTTTCATAGAAGAAGGGAATTATTATGTTCCTGACTGGACTTTGGAGCCTCCCATTTAAACTGTCATGGTTACCATCTTAGACCTGCCAAGCTTCATTTGGTGGAACTTCTAGTGTCACTTTCTGACTTCAAACTGTTTTACTTCAGTCTTGATTAAGTCTGGTTCATTAAACAACCTCATTCTCTCTCCAGTCACAACCCAGTGATAATTCTTCTCTCCTGTCTGCTGTCATTCAATGATTGATACGCGCCAACCAGGGACTAGACCATTACTGAATTACCTGTAATCAACAGGTAATAAACTACCGCTGAAACATGAGGCATAAATACAGCAGTGAGGAGTGTGTGTGTGTGTGTGTGTATGTGTACGATGCTCACTATTACGAGACGCAAACAACAGTGATAAATTAAATTACTGTTAATTCAAATGAATTTATCTTAATTTTGTACATTAAGCACAGGATGGTGTCCCTGGACAGTGTGTTTGTGTGTGCTCTTGTACTTATTGAGCACTGAAATACTCATTCTACCAGTAAAGTGAGGACATTTGGTCTAGTCCTCACAGCAAAGTGTTGTTTGAGGGTCGAGGCTTTGCTTGGAGGTCAGACTTGGGTTCAGATCAGGGTGGTTAAAGGTGATCTTTCTGTCTTCCCAGTAAACACCAGATCTAACAAGGATGATGGTTCAGAGAAAATGGGGGGGGTTACCTGTTGTGAATCCTCGATCAACTGTCAGAGTGGAGAAAGGCATCGGTCTCAGGCTGAACTTATTGTGGGTGAAACCACAGGATGGTGAAGGCAGGATTCCAGAATACTGGGAGGAATCCAGCGCTGGCACTGGGATGGCACTGACCACAGCTGAAAGACAACAACAATGAAGATAGAGGAGTAGTGCTGCAGTAGAATCAAGAAAAGAAAGCATCCATTCAGCCAGCCATCCTGCTGAAGCCAACAAGGTCTTCCTCAACGCTCAGAGACAGATTTATTTGAGGTGCCGCCTTGAGCTGACGAATAAAATCATCTTAAGGAGATTGGAACTCGATCAAAGGATATTTGGAACATATGGTACTTGAGGATTTCCTTTTTATAATTCACGTTTTTCATCGAAATTTAAACTTTATCGGCACTTGAACCACTCAAGACTAAGTTTTCTTTATTTGGTCACCAGGCAGCTCTGAGGTCCAAAGATGGTCTTTTGGTTACTTCATTCACAGCCCAAAACTAGTCAAATGTGACACAGATTAAAAATGTAATCAAGTCGTTCTTTCACAAATATTTGAGAAGTAAATTTGATGGAGCTTTAAGCTTCTATACTGACAAAAACATAAAAGCTCCATTTTCTGCATAGAATGAGACATACTAAGTTAAAGGAAAAGCAACATCTGGGAAGAAACTTTTACATATGAGTAATTCAAATGACGAAGGATGTTGTTAAATATTGATTGTTAAAAAGTGAAGGCCAGCAAAAACACATTTTAGATGAGATGGCTCTGATCAAAGCTGGCCTGTCTATAATCTAGCAACAACAACAAGGATAAGAAGAGCGTTTGGATGAAAGCAGAGAACTCCCAACAGCAACTGCAGCTGTAAGAAAGGATCATCAAGAGCATCTCTGAGCGCAGCAAATGACAAACCCAGTTACATAATCCACAATTAGCTGCAAAAGGTGTTGCTTAGATAAAAGAAGTAGACATTTTGTTAGGAGCATAGAGAATAGCTCTGAAGTAGTCAGGTTACCTTAAAAGTAACTGCAAAACATTTGAACTCAGTCAACCCAAAAGAGAACTCAAAATCCTTCCTCACGATCTGAAGAAGACTTAAGCAGGAACACATGTCCATGATACACTGTGCTTTGGCTAAGAAGGGTGCCAAAGCTACATCTAGCTAAAGTAAGGCTCTAACACTGGTTTTCAAAAGAGATCTTTAAAAAAGAGAAAGATGGAGAGAGTGTGATGACAAAACAGGATGGAGAATTAGTACAGTCAATTATTTTAGCACCAGAACCTACTGAGTCGTGAATAAACCATGCAGTTTATATTGATTTCTCTTATTGATCCTGTGTTTGATTAGCGCTAGCATGGCCATGGTTATGTCTCTGGTCAGTCAAAGACTTCCGCTGTTCGTGGGTTCGAGGGTGTTGACACCCTGAGCTACACAAACATTTGGGCTCTTACGGGTGTTGCTTGGCTGTGTGTCCATGGGAATCATCATTTTGCCTCGTGTTCCCCTCCTGGCAGCCAGGGAGCGCTCTAGCGTGGAGATGCTGCTGGACGCCTCGTCCCCGTCTCCTCCTACATCATTGAGACATTTAAAGCACGAAGCAACATTTACGCCCTCTAAACTTCTTATACAACTAGAATAATCTGAAATGATAACATAGACCATACACATAGAAAAGACTCAGACAGAAGCAGATAAACTAGATTGCAGATGGTATCCCCTAAAGACAACATGAACTTTCAGTTTTATCAAAGTAATAAGCATTGGAAATATTAACTGCTGGTTTGCAAAAGTAAATGTATCTCAATCTTTGTTATAAATGCATCAAATTCATTTAGAAAACCCAAACAGACAGTTTAAGTAGACTAGTTTTCACACTCTACCTGAGTGGCTGCTTTTGCTGCCTATCTGGCTTTCTGATTGGCTGTGTGCCACCTGGGGGAGGTCCTGGCAGGACTGGATGGGCGAGTCGTGACCGGATGGGGCGACACTGGGGGCTTTCTCCATGTTCTTCATCTCCATCTCTTCATGGTGGATCCAGAGGTCAGGAGGCCTCAGGTCCTTCTGGCTGCCTTTTCTTTTGCTGGCACTGTGGCTCGCTCTCTTCCTGCACAGACGCATCACAGCCAGGAAGTGAATCACCCCACGAGGTTTGTGTGAGGAAACATTTAACACATCATCAACAAGAGAAGATGCAACTGTGGCGACGTGAATCATCTGCCCTGGTAAACTCCTACTTCCTCTGCTGAGCTGAAGAACGACGCGTGCAGATCAAGGCCACCACCACCACCACCACCACGGTCACGGCTCCGACAGAGACCACAATGATGACCAAAAGGTTGCTGTTCTTCTGAGGCGTGACACTGCCGTGGGGCGGACGCATCTGACCAATGGGAGAGTCTGGAGGAGGCACAGAGAGGGGAGCTGAAGAACATATGAGCGGTTCTTGGATCTGAAGCAGTTATTAAAGACTAGGTATCTGTAATGGCAGATGAAGGAGACTTTTGCTTTGCTTCCTGTTTTGTGAGCGAGATGTGGTGAAAAAGGGACTTGCAAAATCCTCCGATTTCATAAATGTAATTTTCATTTTTCAATAGCAGGTGCCAGCTGCATCTGCACACCTCATTTTCTCTGCTTTTGATTTCTGAAGCTAATCCATTTTTATTGCCTCCCAATAAAATGTTTTTTATGATTTTGTTCTTTCAGAGAAGAATGAAGAATGAAAACAAACAAACAAAAAATAATGATAAGAGAATGATTAGAAGTAATGTTCATTGATGTCATATTTTCACTGCTATTTATGCTGCCTGACTGTGCCTCGTCAAGAGTGGCCAGTCTTAGCCCGTCCCCTTAGCAACACGAGGTGGGATTGGCATTGGCCCTTGGGGGCTTGATGACAAAAACCTATTTAAAAGTTTTTCAGGAACACAGAAATTGTTGAAACTCTGCTACACTGCAGCTGTGAAACAAGGACCCAGTCAAGAGGTGAATTTAACTGCAGGAGATTTTTGAAAGAGGAGGAGAAATCAGTTCCATAAAGAGGCTCTGTGCTAGAGACGAGCCAGCTGGAGCTGCTGGACCAGGATTCGCCCAAAGGAGGGTCAGGGGTTACGAAGGATGTGGGTTTATCACTGCCTTCAGCAGCAGCACTAGACTATTAGTTCACATCACGCACACGCACCCCCACACATACTCACACCCTCACCCCCCCCTCACACACACACACACACACATGCACACCATGACTGCAGGCAAAGGCACAGACCTCTGACCTGTGCAACGAGGAGAATTCGTTCTGGTTATTGCTCTGATTTTTTGGTTGGAAGCAGTTTCGTGTAGAGTTGAAGCTGACACTTGCAAGTACAACTTTCAAATGTCAATAATTAGTACTGTTAACAACAATGGGGGCAGCTCAAAATTGTGGTTATTAGTAGTGGTTACCAGTAGTAGCTACCGACAGTTATCAGTAGTAATTATTAGTAGACATCAGTACCCAACTTCAGTAGTTATCAGTCGAAGTTATTAACAGTTATCATTAGTAGTTGTCAGTAATTATCAATAGTAGATGCCAATGGTAGTTGCAGTAACAGTCGTAGATATTAATAATTATCAGTAGTAGTTATTAGTTATTAGCAGCTATCAGTAAAAGACATGAATAGTAATTAGTTAATAACAGTTATCAGTAGCAGATATTAGTAGTTATCGGTAGTAGTCATTAGTAGTTGTCAGTAGTAGTTATTAGTAGTTGTCAGTAGTAGATATTAATAGTAGTTATCTGTAGTATGTAATCATAGCCTGTATTTCTATCAGTTTAACCACAATCACTTAACAAATGCCATTTTCAACTACGTAACTTGTGCAAACATAGCAAACACTGCAGTATTTATCCTACTCCAGGATAAAACTCTGACCATTAGAAAAGTCCTTGGGGTTCACCAATTAGTTAAGATGACTTGTCCTTAATAGATGGAGTTTGATTAGTTTTAGTCATAAAATGCATGTAAAGAAGCAAGACTAGAAGATGACTAACTATGAATTCTTTTGGAGGGGTTTACGTGATTTAAAAATGAACGCAGTATTAACTAAAGCTGTAATCCTGTTCATGAATAAAGAATAGGGTTTCTTAAGGTTCTTAAGTTTGAATAAACTGAGTATTACTGAGGAAGTAAATCCAATTAATTTTTCCTCTACTGGCAGCAATCCAATTGTAAAGAGGAATCAACGCTAACAGACTGAATCGGTTAATAACGACTTGTCTTCAGATGTTGTCAGACGGAGTTCAGACATGACTGAGCTAACGTGAGGCAGAGCTCACTGAAGCTCAGAGCATTTAATTACATTAACATGTGAAGTCCAACAGCCCTAACAGTATTTCAATCTAAGAAGATTAAAACACCTCTTACCATTTATGCTGCTTCTGTCAATCAAACTTGTGTCTGGTGGCCAGTAGCCAGGCTCCCCCCCTCGACCTGGAGAGCAAGAGACCAAGATTAAGAATGTATGTGAAGGTGTGAATACATAACTGCATGTAAAATATAAGATGGTCAACATGGCGGTGCTGTGGTAATCAGAGCTGCCCTGGTGTGTGTGTGTGTGTGTGTGTGTGTGTGTGTGTGTGTGTGTGTGTGTGTGTGTGTGTGTGTGTGTGTGTGCGTTCCTAGGATCTGTTAGAGCCAGCTTGGGCTTCACAGCTCCAAGTACTCTGATGACCACAGAGATCACTGATGTCTTCACTCTCCACATCCTCTCTAACTGCTCTCTCAGATCCTGGTATTGCTCCAGTTTCTTCTGTTCCTTCTTCTGATGTTGCATTCATTGGGGGCCACCACATCTCTCAATACACCTTCTTTTACTGACTTTGTCCGCATGCACAATATCCAGCTGGTTCTCCATCTCCTGTTTGTCAGGATCTCAGCTTGGCCATTCTCCACCACCTTTGTAGGTGTGTCCCACTTTGACCTCAGATTTTCCAGTTTAAAGTTGGTACAGATGGTCTTGTAGAGTCTACAAGACCACCTTTCACTATATCTTCTCGTTGACTTTCAAAGTGCACTTCACTTCACTTCTTACCAGCTCTTGGTAAGTGATTACGGAAGCACGCGCTTCTATTGAACTTGGTTCTGATCTTACTTTTCAGATCGGCTGCTCTGGTGTTAAGCCCCTCTGCATCATAGAGGCTTGTTGTCACTGGGGTTTGATGAAGAGTTTCGTAGAATCCACTGGTCCCACCGGTCCACCGCATGTACCCCCTCTGTCTAGGGTCACTGACATGGTAGCATTCCAACAATCCTTTATTCTCAATTCTCATTTCTACCTTAAGTTTATTCTCATTGGTCATCAGGTTTCCCTCGTCCCTCAGGAACTGGTGCAGACTCCTAAACCAAACCATGAGGTCAAATTGAGCCAGGAGCTGCCAGGAGCTCAATGCCCTGCATTCTTCTGAAACAGAAGTGTTTTGGAAAAACCAGCACTTTGTCCAGACTTGACTGTCCAACCATTCTGAGCAATCTCGGAAAATGGTAACGAGACACTGGAGCTTTTCAAAAACCTCTTATGTTTCAGGCGAAATGATACTTAAAAAGGAGCATATTTGAAATAATCTTAAAATGTGACTCAAAGTGTGTATGTTGCCATATTTTACAGTTAAATGTTACTTCGTCTATTGATATAAAACAAAAAACTATGAAAATTCTAAACGCGTGCACACACACACACACGCACAAACACACGCACATACCAATTAGTGTGTGTTTACAGTGTGAGATCTAGCGTTGCTGAGCTGAATCCAGTGGATGGATTTATGACATGGACTAGCAGTTAGCATAAAAATATCGTAGTAATAGTAATGGATTTGTTTACATTAAAAAAAACCAAAACAGCTTTTGTTGGCTGATTTCCCGTTTCCCCTCTATCTCAGAAGACAAATGTTTTGTTGCCAGCCAATTAGTCAGTGACTTTCCTTCAGCATGATGAGTGGATGTTATTTGAGAAGAATGAAAAATAAGTTCAATTATGAAGAAAATGGCCTGTCATCCACAGTTCTGGTCATTTTCTCTTTTTTTCCAAGTGTTTTATAAACTAAAAATTGAGCAAGTTCTGTTCAGGTTTGCAAGCTCAGATTGGTTTTGTCTCCATCATGTCATATTTATTTTCCACCTCCTGCCTTCAACCTGCTCCATCTCCACCAAATGTTTTGAAATGAGAACCAACAGACAGAATATTTCATTATTGTGTTGCACATGACCAAATTTAATTGTCTAGAAATGAATTAAATTGCTTTTATGACAAAGGAGCTGTGGGTGAATCCAAATTAATCAGAATTCCTCATTTTTTCTGTTGTTGGAAGCTCCATTGTTGAGCTGTGTCTCCGCCCACTCTTCTTTGGGTGTTCGGTCAGGGTGGCTGGTATTTGCCCCAGGGTGGTACTGAGCCACTAGGGCATTTAATCTTTGTTGAAAATTGCTGAAAATTGCTGGCGATATTTTTTTCCACACGTGTTTGACTCTGGTCCCATGTTTTCAGTGCTTGGATGTAGCTTTGCTCTGGTGCTGTGGGTGAGGGTTCTGAGGTGGTGTTCCCTAAATTCCAAACATGGCATAGCCATCTTTCTGTCTGTAACAGCTCTCCTCAACAGGAGGGATCAAAACAACCTCCTAACTCCTACCAACATTCTGCTGAAACGGTTTAATGGAGGAATTCAAAAGTAAAACTGCTTCAGTGCATGGGGCTGCCTTTCCCTGCAGTTACAGGCTCTACTTTTTGGAAAAGTTCCTCCAAGAAGACAATAACAACATTCGTCTTTGTATTATCTTAAAAAAACCTAGTCAGGAAGAGAACGTTGCTGTTAAATAAGCCTTGAAGAGCTTCATTTTAAATGAACTCCCCTTTAAACACTGGAGACAGATAAATGCTGATAACACAGTTTGAAAACATACAATTTACATATGAAAGATGGTTTGGACAGAGGAATCAGTCATTTAAAATCTCTTCATTATATTTCACTCTTTTCCTAAAAAGCAATTTTTTTTTAAACAATTCCTTAACAAATAGCAGAGAACTAATGAGCCTAATTCCAGGTGACAGTTGGTTTAAGTGTTAAGTGTTTCTGTTATTCACCAGTTTATCCTTTAATCCATGATCTATCGCTTTGTCTTTGTTTTATAAACCTGCTGTACATGCCAATACGATTTTAATTAGTCAAGTACACACACACACACACACACACACACACACACACACACACACACACACACACACACACACACACACACACACACAGAATGGGAGAAGGCTTACCTTGATCATTGGCCATTTTGTCTGGATGTTCCACTAAAAAGGTCCACAGAGAGCAAGAGTAAGTTGGTAAAGACAAGAAAAACAACTCTCTTTCTCTATCTCACACACACACACACACGCACACACACACACACACACACACACACACACACACACACACACACACACACACCCACACACACAGACAAACCTTTTGCAGTCCTGAAGTGGATGGGTTCTGACAATGGGCCAACACCTTTGGCGTTCTTGGCTTGGATCCTGAAGTAATAAACTGTGTCCAGGTTCAAATCTACAACCTGATGGGTCAACCGGTCACCACTGATGGCCTCCATTACCCAATCATCTATCGGCATGTTCTTATCCAGAGTGTAGTACAGAATGTAACCTGTTACATTTAACAAACAAACAATGTTTAATTTACCCTCATTGTGATTTTACTGAAAGAAATGTAGCTGATTTTTTTTTTTTTACTTCAGTGTAACATTTTGGGATCATTGACTGTGGAACATAATGACCGGCCACCTCATAAAAGCTAAACCAGTTCATTTGCTGTATTGTGGCTTTAATTTCAAGATATGCACAAGACACGTGACACATGAGGAAGATTGGCCGCCTAATGGCTCACCTGTGAGTCTTCCATTGGCCTCCATTGGAGGTTGCCAACTAATTAAAATAGACCGGGGTCGTCCTTCACGACTGATCACTGTTAAATCTTTGGGAGCGGAGCCAGGAGCTGTCAATTTGTGTAAAAAGAGGAATGGAAAACAGCATTAGCAATGGTGTTCAGTCCACCTAAGCAGATAAAGATAAAAGTAGGTTAAAGTGACATCTAAAAAAAAAAAAAAAAGACTGGTTCTGTATAAAACTAATTCAGCATGGAAACAAACATCAGTGTAATAATTTTGGAGAAAAGCAGCCAAATATTTCTTGTTTAAAGTTAAACCTAATCATGTGATACTGATCTGAAATGTAATCAAAGGCTAATTGCATCTTAAACCTAGCAGAAAATCCAGGTTTCTGTGAAGTTATGGCATTCTAATTTTGAAATATAATTTATGCTAATTGTCTTGGAAACCATTTTACATTTCTGGATGCCTCAGATTTTTATAGCTGGTTTTATTATGTGCCAGTTTCCAACAGTTGAGAAAACATAATCTGTTTATAATTGATTATCATGATATTTGTTAACATCTACATGTCCTTGGCTAGCTTCCCACTGTTTGATCTTTTCTCTTTTAAACCGATGACTTGATTTATTCTTAGACCTCTTACTAAATGACCACAATTTTTTCAGGTTGGAATTTATGCACAATCCAAAGACCGACTTCTCTTTTGACCCCTGCTCCTGTTCCACTCTTGTGAAAATGTGAGCCGATTTGGATGTGAGTTATCTCACCACCACTGTTTCCATGGAGACCGCTGCATATGACCAGTAATTTGGATGCTCCTTTTTGTGATGGCTGAGATATTGTTAAAGTTTAAAATCCTTTTTTAATTGAATACTAAGGATTTGACATCTGGATAGGACTCAGTACTTCACGTTTGAAAACGATATGAGTCGCATTCTGAGCCTTTCTGGTGATGCTGGCAGCTGTTTAGTTATGTGTGAAGGAGAGGAAATTAGCCTTTACAGTATCTGCAACCCAGTTTTGGTTCAACTGAAATGAGCCCACAGTTGTAGATTTGCACAGTCCAGCTTTTAAAGTAATCATAATTTACAGCGAAGCAGCCATCACGAGCACCGCCGGTGTCACCAGCTGCTGAAGAACATTCTAGGTGGGGCTGTTTCATATGAAGTCAGTTTCAATAACTACTGGCTATGAAGAGCTAGACGCCACAGCTCCACCAAACAGTAGGAATCTAATACCAAAATAAATAAAATAAAGCATAAAAAATAAACCGGAAACAAATAACCCAGTAGGATTACACATTTTTACATTTTACACTTTTGCTGACTATGACTTGTCACCATATTACAGCTGTCACCCGCCCCTTTGGCTTTGGACGATGCTGATTGGACAAACTGCTGTTGCTACAAACTGATTTCTGGACCGTGATTGGCTGGCTGTTGCACTGACTGGGCGATCGGTCATGTCGCCCTGGAAATTATATTTATATATGAGATTTTGTTGGTAATTTAAACACACATTTACTTAAAGTCAGTAATTATTCTGACCGATGTTATTCACAGGTCAACAGACTAGTTGAATTCTCAAACTACGATTGTAACTTTATGTTTCTATTGGATGATACAACCAGATGAAATGTCCACGTCCAACCATCGCCTCAACTCTTAGCTTAGCTGGGTCTAGTTTTTACATCTGCTAAGGACATTAAAGTGAAACTACTGAACCAAGTGGGGCAGAGCGTTGAAGCGTGTGCCCACTAATGAAAAACAGCGCCCCCAGCTGCAAGAGTTTCCCATGCACCTGGACACACACTTACACCTATTTCAAACCTATGGCCAACCCAACGGTGGTCAGCTGAGTGTGAGTGTGTCAATGAATGCTCTGTGATGGACTGTAAACTATAAATTGCTGATTGTCAAAGAGAGGTCTGATCTTGGGGCTTGTTGCCATGTGGGAGATCAAAAAGATCCAAAATAGAGTCAGGCCTTTGCTCTCATAGGCGGCATCACAAGAAGACAACATAATGTATGTGAGACTCACCAGCTTCATAAGTTGTGGCGTGTGCCGTCATACTCCAGGTACTGGACTTCCGACCTTTGGTAACCATGACAGCAAACTCATACATGGTGTTTGGTTTGAGGCCTGTGACAGTATGACTGAGTGCTGTGGTGTCTGCGGACTGACACAATAAAGCTGCACTTAAATATCTTTAGCCAGAATGTGAAGAAAGCAAGACAACTGCAAAGACATACCATAATAAGCAAATATAATGCTTTTTTTTTGCTTAAAGAAGAAAGGAAGAAGTATTGTGGTCCATAAAGGTGTTTTAGTTGCTGACAGTGTGGGATTCCAACATTTGTGTGTGCTGGAACTGTGGTTTTTCATCTTACTGTCCCTTAAAGGCTGTTTGGCTCTGAGCTCAGTTGCTTCTGTTCACTAATGAGGATCTCATTCACGAGGCTTTTAGTAATAAACAATGTAATCTACCAGAAAAATCACTCCCCTTTGTAATTCATTTCAATGCCAGGAAGCTTTCTCTTTTATACTGTTTACACATTAAATATAACAGGTGTGATGGTGCCGCTGCTCCGTATTGGAGAATACCCTAATCACTTCTATTAGTACCTGGACAGAAAACGACGCTATTGATCGATGCATAGTGAGTAACTTAAGATGCAAATTGCTTCACAGCTGAGTTTTTAAGAAACAGCAATAAAAAAAAGTACCAAGATAAAGTCCAGTGTTGAGTCCTGACGTGTTCGGGGAAAACAGTAAAAATCATACGGTAATTCAAGCATTAAAGAAATGGTTTTCAGTCTCCCTACATATCAGGATCGAAGTGTAAATAAAGAATTAACGATCCAGATAATTTGGACATGAGCTCATGGTTCAAGTAACTGGTTAATTTAGAATAAAGTCAACATTATTATATTAAGGCATCAAAAGAAGAAAAATAAATGCAACAACTTATTATTCACAACAGTTAATTTGAGCAAATTAGCATTCAGTTGTTGCTACCTTGTACTTTCCGCTGGTGGAGTAGCTTGTCTTCCACTTGACGGAGTAGTAGCGCACCTCAGAGGTCTTCTGATTCTTGCTCATGGAGTTGTCAGCCCAAGAAACCCGGACCGAATCTGACGACAGAGCCACCGCTTGGACCCCCACTGGGGGAATCATGGGAGTACTGGTGTCTGGCATGGGAGTGGGGTATTTATCAAAGAGATGGAAGAGATCATCTTCAGATGGGTCTATGGGGTCTGAGAAGTGGTCGTTAACGGTGACCATGGTGTGGCCCAAGAATGTGTGGAAATGAATATTTGTTTAAACGGGAGGGAAACGAGCAAATCGAAAGGTGTGAGTGTATGTGCGCAGGTGAAATAAATGTAAAGGACATGCAACAGAACAGGGTTTGTTTTAGAGGAAAGAAGGAAAAGGAGTTAATGATGAATGAGGAAATGGAAAGAGGAGAGAGGAAGAAAAGAGTACAAAGAGATGAGAGCATTATTACACATGTAATTATTAGAGCTCTAAACAGACGTGGAGCTTGAGATTCAAGGAGGAGAAAGATTTCTCATCTCAAATGATCCTCAAATATTTAGGTTTAGTGATTAGTGACAGAAGAGCCAGATCTGACCAACAGGGACATGAGTCACTTTCCTTTAAATAACAACCTCAAGTTCCACTAAACTCTCAATGGAAAAGCAGAAAACAAAGATTTTGAATTTAAAGCTTAAAACCAGAGGAAGGACAGTAGTGGCCAAAACTCTTGAAGCACCTGACAGAATATGAGAAAACGGGCGTTTCTGGTTCTGAAACCCATTTTCATTCTGCCAATGGTGGCTGTAAGCTCCAACAATAGCAGGTAAACGTTTGCTGATGGTGTTTGACGGCTTCTGCAGCTCTGCTCAAATAGATCCATCCACTTTAGCTTCCAACTGACCCCAGATTTACTGCACCGGGTTGAGGCCTGGACTCAGAGAGGGAGGCAGCTCCAGCAGGAGCAGCAAGAGACTTGATTTCAATGGCTGCTTCAACAAAGTGAACCCTCCTCAAGATCTCATCATTTTGGCCACCACTGTGTGGGAGAGGCATGATGTCGGAGTCAGTGATGTGTTACAGGAACAACATGGAACAGAGGCTGAGAAGCAGGACTACAAGATTGCAGTTTCTCTGCTCTCTCAGCTCAGATCTAGAGATCTACCGATCTCAGACCTACGGGACCAATAAATACTTAAACACACCGACTATAATGTTTTATCTTAGTTTAATCTAAAGCCATATTTTTACCATTTAGATGAAATGAAATACGTGAAGGAAAATAGAAATATTTGTACTTCCCCAACACACACACACACACACACACACACACACACACACACACACACACACACACACACCTCACTAAAGGCTACAGATTATTATATGGGGCCTGGATTTCAGAATTGAAAGGCTTTTAAATGATCCGTACATGGGTTGACACCTTGATTCCGAGATGAGAGAACTTGCTGTAGTTTTAATTGTTCTAGAAATGCCATTTTCATACAGGTACTTTCACTGTAGAGCACTTTAGTATTGCCAGTTTATAGTTGATGTAAACCTGGAAGTACTGTGACCTCAGTCCAGCCTCTCTAGTTCCTGTCCCTGGATGATGACTGGGGAAGTTGGGGAAGATGACTGGATGTTCCTTCAGAAGTCCACCACCATCTCCTTCATTTTTCCAATAAAAGCTTGAGGTAGTGGTTCTCACAGCATGTCACAGCATGCAATGAAGCTCTCTAGTCCCTATTCAGTGTGACCCGAGTCAGCAGGCTACAGTTTGGAGGCTTTTCCTCTAGATGCAGCAGGGCATAGGTACTCTAATCACCAGGGGTTCGTAGCGTGCTGAGTTGGTTCCGTTATGTAAATATTGGTCTGTGAATGCAGACCAGGAGAGCATAAATGTTAAAAACACCAAAGTTGTTCGCCAGATCATCAAGGACTGAAGTCGTTTTGTCAAATAGATGCCACTGATGACAACGACTGGTGAGCAATGGGAGACAGAGTGGCCTCTTCGGGCCAAGAGGTTCTTGGAAACCAGACACAGGGTCCGCGGGTTTGGGGACTTTAAGCATGTTTTGTGTTACTCATCTAATTGATATAATCTCACAACAAGAATATTTAAAAAATAACGCAATTATTTTTCTATGTGGACAATAATTTTTTTCATTCTGACATTCATTGTAAATTATCTCGTAATCTTTTATTCTCATTATTTGCTTGTGGCTCCACTGCTCCAGTTTGGTCTATCGACCCACAGGGAAACTCTCCTTGGGTTCCTGTTGGCCCTGGAGGACCAAAAGCCTCCTGGGCTCCAGGGGTGGGGGTGTTCTCCTAGACAGCAGTTCCTGTGGCGATGGGCTGAGATACACAACGGCGCACGGCTTCTAAGGGTAGTCTATTTATGACCTGGGTCCTCAGTACTCCATGTTTCCTTACAAACATTTGATTGTGTGTTTATGTGTGTGTGGGCCTGTTAGTGTAATTGTCAGGGGATGGGAGGGAGAGCTCTTCCTTTTCTTTTAACTGCTTAAAATGCCTTGTTATTTGATGTTGCTTGTTTTATCCCTTCGAGAATGAAAAAATCTCTATAATAATGCAAATCGTTGGCTGGCTGGCTGGGTGGCTAGTTGGTTGGCTTCAGTAAATCCAGTAAAAGATTTCTGTCTTTTGTGGGGATCAGAAAAGAGCCCCCAGGACAAACCATACCTTTGTGAGATGATTTCATGTCCTCCAATGAGTCTTTTGTGTTCATCTTCACTGCTGATGCAGTGGCTGAGGCCCTCTGGTCCTCACTGGGGCCCACTCAGAGCTGGGAGTGTCCACTCTGATGTACTGTGTCTGGCCAGTGAGGGAGCCAAGCGGGCCCTCTTCTTGATGTTGCGCAGATGTTTCATATCCATATTAATCCATGGTTTATTAATTCATGCTTTATTGGTTGTGAAATTAACCATTAGTTGGCTCAATGGTGGCCTGCAGCAGCACATGTGATCACTCACCATGAAGCAAGGATGCCCCCCATCCTGCTGGCTCTCAGTCCAAGTTCACTCAAGCATGCTTGCATCATCACGTGACTCTATGCACAACCGTACCCATGTGGTTGTGTGACCTCGGTTCTTCTGGAGGATGAAGCGGCCTAAAGCTGCTCGGACAGGCGCTCTGTTTAAGCCTGATGTAATAACAAATGGATGGTCAATCCATGTCTGGATTACTGATCAGCTTCACCCTTAACTCCTGGACGTCCCCTCAAACCTAATGGATGGACTTTAATTCCATCCATATTTAGAGGTTAGCCTGAGGAAGACCTTCACAAACTGTCCCATTTTAATAATGACTCAACTATGCCGACCCTATCTTAAGCTTTTATTGAGCTGCCTCGGTGTCCTGGTCTGGGACTCTGTCACTACAGGACAACATGATCAAACGGGCTAAACGTGGAGCCTCAGCAGCCGATGACACACAGCTGCAGCCTAATGACGGCTCTATTCTTAACCAGCGCTCGCACCCTTTGCCTGCTGAGTTCGCCATGTGATTTAAACATGACCTGACTTCAGTTACTGCTGAAGATGCTCTGGTGTTGACGGCGCTGCTGTAATTATGGAGACTCGTCCTGCCGTGTAAATGAGCAGCAGGGGTGGACAGACGCTCCGTCTCCTGCTGCTGCTGCTGCTGGAGCTGGACACAGATGTGGAGCTCTGGGTTGCAGCAAAGACAGAGAGACTAACGACAGAATAGAGGGAGATTGATGAGATGGGTGTTTGGGGCTGCGGGCTGAGCTGCAGCACTGTGGAGAGTGGTCATCCGGAATTACAATAAAGCTGCAGCCAGGACAGAATACTGATGAGGGCACGGCTCGTCCTCCTTCAATGCGTCCCTCCCTTCTTGTGTTGTCATTCTATCCTTTATTTCTGACTATCACATTATTCTTGGTCTCGTCACCTTTGATTTTTTTTGTTTGCAGAAGTTTCTCCACTCAATTTCTTCTCCCCTCTGTTCTGTCCCAAACTTATTTTCTTTCCCCCGAGCTAGAATCTGCTCTTCTCATTTTGAGCCGATACATCCCATTATTCCTCCTGCAGTATTCCTCTCGGTGGCCGTAAGGGGGTTGATTAAATTGCAGCATGTCGCGTGGTTGACTAGCGCTCCTGTCTCTGCAGTGTGTGGGTGGTGAGGCAAGGACAAGAGAGTATATTAACAAGGATCCTGCCATTAACAGCCATTGTTTAAAGCTCTCCTAAAAGCTCTCCAGCAGCTGGTGAGCAGAGAGTGGCCGAGAATTCAGCTCATTGTGGCTGACAGACCTCCAGTTAGCTTCAGAATCAGAGAAAGTTTCAAGAAATACACACTAGAGACAGGGATGGGGTATGGGGTGACAACATGGTTCCACAAAGTACACAAAGATATTTGTAGAGAACCCAAATGACTGCATTCCTAAATCAGATGTCTTTACAGCTTCCTGTATGTTGCTGTAAAACAGGACTTAGAAAAAAAGAGAGGTTTGAGCTGAACTCTAACTGTAAGGAAGGAAGCTGTGGTTACATCATGAAGGTTGAGGAACCAGATAAATCCTTGATTTTATGATGTGATTAAAGATTGATGTCTGCTGCAGTGAGTTGGGAAGGCTGTTGAATTCATCAGGGGAACTTGGCTGATGTGGATGTCTCACATTTAGCTGCCTTTCGCAGCTCACAATGAGCACAAGGAGCTAATGAGCTCTCAATTCTTTCTGTCTCTCCTTTTTACTTCTTCCACTTTTACCTCCTTTAGTCACAACTGCACGTGGACCCCAGTGTTGGGGTTCATGTTGATGTTTGGGCAGTAACAGAATAATAGGACAGTTTAGTCGCAAGGTTTTGGTAACATTTTTTCAACTGCTTTACCCTCACATATACATGTGGTTGATTGTTGAAGCTGTTCTCATGCTGGATTTTATTGCAGCTGTATTCAAACAGCAGCAATAATCTCAGCCTCTAAAACAACTACGGGCCCCTGGTGCCTCTTACACCTCATTTCTGAAGCATAATTATATTTTATTTTGAAAACATAGAAGCTACTGGAGAAACGAAGGTATTAATTCGAGAAAAGTCGTAAAGGTTCGAGTTGTTTAAATGTTTAATAACATTAGATTATTGTCACTTCATTTAAGCTAAGACGCTAATGTTGCCTTGCCTACTGGTTTTCTGAGAAACTACAGGTAACTGAAGCGGACACGCATAGCTGGTGATTATTTTGGTGAAACTGTGTAACTAAAAACTAATCAGTAACTCACAAAGAAATTATATATACATATATATGTGTGTGTGTGTGTAATATATGAAATATGTTACAATATTCCCAACACTGATTAGAACACAACCTCTGCTCCCAACAGTATCACAGTCAGAGTTGGTCACACACACACACGCACACACACACGAAAACATTCTAAAGTCTATAAATATTTTCCAGGCTGTAGTTTCTGACGAGTTTTTCTTTTCTCATTATATTTCATGTTAAACTTTGAAACAAATTTAATCTCATTTTCTAGAGAATCTTTTTCTTTGTGCAATTCAATGATCATTTTTCATCACAGATAAACTGCTCTCCTGATATTATTGTTATTTAACTGGACCTGTCAGACCACCTGGGCCATCCAGCGGTAAGAAGCAGGAGCGGGTTTGTTTTTGCTGAGTTTAAGCAGATAAGAGTGATATTGACTCGACCTTTGGATCCTTGTGACAGATGGATTACCCCGCCGTCATAACAAGCATTAGCATCATGCTCCCAGTGGTCGGGCGTCCGCAGCACAGTGCTGTGGGTGTTCTTACGGTGTGTCTGCTCACCTGTCAGGGATCGTGTGACAGCACTCTCGTACAGCGGGATTCCTTCTCCGGCATTATTGAAGGCTTTCAGGGAGATCACGTAGTGGGAGCTGGGCTCTGGTGCAGGACAAAGAGGGACACACTCATTTCAGAAGGAAACATCCCTTCTTTTTCTCCTTTTAGCAGCTACATGTTTGTAGGACATTCCTGAGGTGGGCCTGTTTATCATGGGACATTATCTGTGTAAACACGTGTGTATATGGATAAATATGTGGCACCTGTGGAGGCGTGGGCGGATTGCTATGCAGGACGCGGGTGGTGGTGCATGTTCCCTGCATGTCGTGTCAAACCCAGCATCAGTTACACAAACAGGCGCGCTGAGCTCCCCAGATGCCGGCGCCATATGAATTAATTAGAGCTATGAATTATAAATGCTGAGCACATATGTGCGCTTGCCCTCACGTGCGCGTGGACCCCGGCAGCTTTGTGCCTTGAGATGGGTCTTATTATTGTTATTATCAGCCCTGAGGTTATTTCATATCAGAAAAATGGTCTTATTTGTTGGTTCTTTGCTATGAAAAAAAGCAAAACAATTTATTCATGGTGCATTTTAATGGAGCGGCTGGTCTTTGACTGGACCACAATTGTGATTTAGCTCTTAGATATTGTGGGTGTCTATATCTATTAGGAGTGACGGGCGTCTGAGACAGCTCCGCTAAAGCAGAAACAGGTTTTTACAAGGTTGACAAAGCCACATTTCACACAGACCCGCATGGATCTCTTTAAAGCTTAATTTAAAGACGTTCTCACCGAGGTTCTCAATGGAATAGTATCTCTGCTTGCTGTCCACGCGGACCGTCTCAGCATAGGGGCTGCCCACCCCGTAGCCAATGATGTAGCCCCGGACCAGGATGTTGGGGCTGAGCGGTGGCGTCCAAGACATGATGATGCTGTGGGGCAGTGGCCTGACGTGCAGAGAACTTGGCTGATCGGGTACTTGACTTTCTGTGGGAACGCCAACAAGGAAAACATCACAGAGGAAGCGGCGGAGCGCAGTCTCTTCACCCTCAGCCGTTTAAATGCTAACAATGTTAGCGGCAACAGTAGCGGCTACTTAGAACAATTGGACTTACAAACCATGTTAGCTGTGTATTGAGCCCTAATGAGCCCTGACACTTTGTGTTATTCTCCAGCATCAGATTACATCAGATTAGCTTGCTGTGAGTCCTCGGGGGACGCGGCTGATATCACTTTACTGAGTGATAATCCATTCAAACCTTGTTTGAGCCTCCCCAGCCTGTAAACACAGTTAGCATGGATGTGTTTTTATCGCTGCAGCTTCCTGCTGACCTGGACGTTCTCCTGGTTCTCGACAGCCACCTGAGCATCCATCCATCCATCCATCCATCCATCCATCCATCCATCCATCCATCCATCCATCCATTCATCCATTCATTCATTCATTCATTCATTCATTTAGTTTTCTCCAGTCTTATGTGCTTATTTCTGTTGAATGAAATCCATCCCAACTTTTTGAGGGTAACTATAACTATATTTCCTCTCTCTGAAGGTTCAGTCTGGCAAACACAGGGTTTTTGCCACTGATGCTAATGTTTAGCATCAAAAATTCATGAGGTCTTCAACCTCGCCGTCCCTCCGCTGATGGCCTCATGTTTGCTGTTGTGAAATGTCTCCAGAGTCTAATTCTGACAAATGTCCAGCGAGAATGATGTCAAGGTAGCTTTTAATTCCTGTGAAGGTCACACGTTCTTCAGGTCCCAGAATCAAGAACCCAGATCTCGAACCAGATGCGATGTGACTTTTGTTTCAGGCTGTCTGTTCTGGGTCACATGTGGGGACCCTGGTCCTGCTATTGCATCCATGTTCACTTCTATAGGAACATCACGGTTCTTGTTTGGCCTGTTGTTATGACAACAGGCTCTTTCTTTAGGAACATGAACATCAATCTTGTTGTGTATCCTCGTGGAACTTTGCTGCAGTGTTTGGTGTTTCCTCAGTGGTTGTCCAGAGGTGTCCAGTAGAGGACAGAATTATTGCTCCAGATCATCACTCCAGATCTTTGCAAACCCCTGATTCAGTCCCAAACCTGAACCACCCCAGACCAAAGCCCTGATGCATGTCAGCCCCCAACTGGTTAAATATTCAGGACAGCAGCTTTATTTACATAATGATGAACAAATCTCTCTCTCCCTCCCTCTCTGTCACACACAAACACACACACTTCATACCGTCCAAATCGTTCTCTGGCGTCTCAGCAGTGGACCAGTCGCTAAATGGACCTGTTCCGTTAGCTGTCATGGCTGCCACCTGGAAGCTGTACTGGCTGCCTTTCTCCAGACCTGTGGGGACACAGACAGAGACGGTGGTGGTTCTGCTGTTTGTTAAAACCAAAGTAGACATCTGCACACATTCTTTTCTTTTAATGCTTTGTGCTGTCCTGCAGGGGAACACTGTCCACGTCCCCTCACAAGAGGACAGCTGAATGAGGTAAAGCTGGAACATGTAACAGAGATAATAATTCTTGTAAATAAAACAGCAACACCTCTTCAGCTGTTGATGTTATGGATGAATATAGATCAACTGATGTCTCACACACACACACACACATGCACACACACACACACACACACACCACAAAACACAATAAAACCCAATCTCCTTCTTGTCCTACATGTTTTTGTCTGAGACGGTCTGACAGACACTCATATTTTCAATGCAGGGGGACAGATTTTTGTCCCCTGCCGTGTCTCATCGTATATTCATTTGCTGCTCCTGCTGGAGCTGCCTCCCTCTCTGAGTCCAGGCCTCAGCCCTGTGCAGTAAATCTGGGGTCATTTGGAAGCTAAAGTGGATGGATCTGTTTGAGCAGAGCTGCAGAAGCCATCCAACACTGGACTGGAGCGCTCTGATACCACAGAGATGCTGAGGAAAGTGACTGATGTCCCCGTTGGTCAGAGCCGGCCCCTCTGTCACTAATCACTAATCACTGAACAGAAAATTTGAGGATAATTTGAGATGAATCTCTAGCTCCACATCTGTTTAGAGCTCTATTAATTACATGTGTAATAGTGCTCTCATCTCTTTGTACTCTTTTCTTCCTCTCTCCTCTTTTCACTTCCTCCTTCATCCCCATTTTCCTTCTCTCCTATGAAACAAAGACACGTCTCTGTGTCACTTCCAACCTAGCGTGTCCTTTGGTTCGTGCTAGCTTGTATGACAGCTTCTCTCCTTCAATTACAGCCTCTGGAGCAGCATGACTCTGCTTTAAATCTGGCAGCCTCACCTGTAAAAAGGTACCAGAAGTTGTTGGGTTCAATGGCCTCTTGGTCACCACGGCGACCTGTCCTCCTGTATTTGATTTTGTAGGCAGTGATGATGCCGTTCTGGGAGCTCCGTGGAGGCGGCTGCCACAACACCTTGATGCTCTGCAAGACAATTGGAAGAGAAAAGTTCAGCGTCGACTCAAAGAGCTGTGAGACGTCTTCGGATCACACACACACACACACACACACGCACACACACACACACACACACACACACACAGATGTTTCCTCTGCCCAGGGGCACCATCCTGTGCTTAATGTATAAAATTAAGATAAGAAAAATTAGATTTTACAGTCATTTAATTCATCACTGTTGTTTAAATTAGACCTGTCTTATTTCATATTCCTATTTCTGGCTTTTCCTGAGCTTCCACTAATTGTGAGCTTGTTAACCCCCCCCCCCCCCACACACACACACACACACACACACACACTCACACACCTTTAAACCCTGCCAGAGAATTTTAAATGGCTGTGAAAATGCGAAAAGATGAAGCGAAAATGTGGTTAAAACAGAACAAGAGTGACAGAAGCCACCCAAAACAACAACTGTTGCTGTCACATTCTCCAGGCGACACTTTCGTCCCAGACTGTAAGCTAGCATGATGCTGTTCTGCTCTTTGGTGTGTTGGGGGAGGACTTTGAAATGGAAAGTTTTAAAGCTTCACCGAATCATTTATGACAAACCGAAATATTGTATTTGTGCAGTTTTCAACACTCTAACGGGGCTGCAACACTTGCACCAAATATCCAGATTTTTATGCTTTACGAGCTACAATCAAGAACATTGTATTTGGCTTTAAGTGTGCAGGGCTTGAAATTGTACCACATCAGGACTGAGCCCCGTTCCTCTGAAAGGAAAATGACTGGAGGGGGCATTACAGACCCAGTGGACCCCACTTCTGGTGATTGGAGATGATCCTGGAGCAGTCATAGGATTATTATTGTTGTTGTTAGTGTTATCATTATTGTTATTACTGTTGTTATTATAGTCCAGCACACACCCCTTGCAGCGAGTGTGTGTTTCAGCTGAAACATGTAGCCAGTGTTGCTGTGACAACAAGCACAGTGGAATTCATTAACATTTAGCTGCAGCTGCTCCCTCTGACACTCCTCATCCTGCTAACTGATTACAGCACAACTGATTACGGGGGGGGGGGGCTGGAAGGGGCAGACGTCTTACTTCACAAGTGTGGGGGGGGGGGGCAACCAAAGAGCAATTACTGAAAGGGACATCCTCTCATTTGAGTTCTAATTGTAAATCCACATCCACACCTGTAAATCAGATCAGCTCTAAATTGTTGGACTAATGATTTTAATGAACATGCAGGGATTCATTCAGCAGGTGAAGAACAAGGGCCACCTACGACTGGGGCACAGCCCAGAATATCACTGCTGACTTCATGTGGGCTGCCAACACTGAGCAACAGGGGGCTTGATGTGGAGCCAAGGACTTTATGGTGTGTGTTTATTTCCTGTTGTCATGACTTTTCAGAAGCGCAATATTCTGAACATAAATTGAATTACAAATAGCTTCAGCCATGTTCCCTGGTACAGGTTCCAGGGTCCCTTAAACGTAGGGTTGGACTCCCTGCTGAGCGCTGCTGGTGTGATTACCGTAGTAGTGAGGGGAGGACCAGGAGCCATCCAGGGATCAGCTTCTAGTCATGTGTGGGTGTCCTTGAAACTCAGAACTTTCGTTGAAATATCCATACTATCAAATATTGTCCTCCATTTAAAAAAAAAAGGTTTTATAGGCTCTGAAATTCAAACTGTTCCCTGCCTCGCACACTGGTAACAGCCACAGCAGTTCCAGTTAGGTTATGGGTGGTTGACCAATCAATACATCAATCAGCTTTATCTATAAAGCACTTAAATAACCACACAGCGTACTGAACAAATGAAACTCAGCGACTGGCCTGAAAACGCCCCCTTTTAGCTTTAAGGACAACCAGCTAAGATTGATCTGCTGCTATGAGGGGGAGCAGCTCAGACAGAAAAGAGCAGCATGAGAACTACTGATTATACTCAAAATTATGCTGAGAAAATTGTAAAAGCTGGAATGGTGAGCCAACCTGGGCATCAAGTTTAAACTAGGTCCAACATTCACACTCAGTTTGTTGCTTTTAGCTTCAAATATGCTGTGAAAAAAAAGTTAACATGATAACCGGCAGCATCGCTCATGACCTCAGTGTTCTTATCAGTTACATGTACGAAGTTTAAGGACCAAGTTTTAGTCTCTCTTAGTAAGCTCTGCAAGCCAGCCCCCACTGGTCACTTCTACTCTTTAAGCCACAGATAAATTTGAATGTTGTCTTCGTAAAAACAGAAGGAGAAGCCATGATTTAGAAGAAACGATCCAAGCAGCAGTAAGTCAATCAGATCCAAAGAGCACCATGAGCTGAAGCATCATTACTCTGTGCTGCTTCCATTTCCATCATAAAAGAAAACGTCAGGTGCGTGTGCCAAACAGCCTTTTAGTCTCACCAACCTGCTGCTCTATGGTTCTGCCGCATTGCGCCCCCTGCATGACCGAGGCGGTGGGAGGTGGTAGAAGTACAAAAGAGTGGGATTCAGAAAGTGCTCCACCTTCATGCCCAAGCAGAACTAAGTTCTCAACAGAGGATCAGAGATTGAGGCATATTTAGGTGTTGTACTCCAGTAGAGAGCTCACAGTTATCACACTCAATGTCAATCAACCTCAGAGGGGGGGGAATTTACAGACCATTGGGAAAATTTTAGAGAAAAACCTTAGCAGAGCCGATCTCCAACCTTCGCTGAGACATGGCTGTGGTGCAGCTGGAGGGGCTAACACTGAACTGGACAGGGCTGAAGTGGCTTTGCAAACCAGCAAGAGGAGGTGGCCTGGCAGTGTATAACTACAACTCACTCACTGGTGCCAGGATGCTGTGGTAGTTTCTATTCACTGCTCATCACACATTGAGTTTGTGACTGTAAAATGCAGGCCATCCTATGTTCTCCGGCAGCTGACAGCAGTCATCTTATCCGCACTACCATATGGCAAACAACAAAGAGGCTATAGTAGAGCTCTGCGCTAGCATCACGAGAACTTTATAGGAGCCAGAGATTTAGATCAGGCCAGTCTCAAATTTGTCAAGCCCAAGTTGTACCTACATGTGAACATTGCATTAGACCTAATGCACCCAATAATCATACTGCACCACACCCTTTCCTTGGTTTGGCAGCTGTGATTGCTAAGCTGTCATGCTAACACCAGCATATACACCAAGGATTAGGCAGGGCAAACCAGTGGTCAAGGATCTCAAAATGCAGCCAAAGGAAGCAATAGTAGCCCTGCAGACATACCATAGTGATGCCTATTTCCAAGCTCAAGGAGACATTCAGCGCACATTTTGGGTTTTGCAAACCTAGACGCATTAATATTTGCAGAGAGAACCAACCGAGCCACAGAGGATGCCATAGTCACCATACTCCACTTCGCACCTGGAGAGGAAAACCCCAGAATCCTCTTCAGCTCAGCTTTTATCACAATGCCACAACAACATCTGGTGGAAGGGATGAAGCTGCTAGGGGTAGAAACTGGCACCTGCAACTGGAAGCTTAAGCTCCTTACACAGTGATAGCAGGCAGTCAGGGTGGGCAGTCAATTTCCCAGGACCATCTCAGGGAGCACAGGCTTTTCCCAAGGCTGTGTTCTGAGTTCCAATAACCATCTATGGTGCTACTGTGGATAGGGTCAGCCACATCAAGTTTCTGGGAGTCCATCTTGCAGAAGAACTGAACTTCTCAATCAACACAGCAGTCATCCAAAAAGCTCAGAGGCATTTCTACACTTCCAGAGGCTCAACACCTTCCACACCATTGAATCAAATTGTTGGTGCCCCTGTGCCCTGCTGATGGAGAGCTATAAGCTGCACTGCATCCATAGAGCTACCGCCCTCATCAAAGACCCTCATCACCCCTCTGGTTGCTGTCCTGCCATCTAGGAAGAGGTGCAGTATTTGCTGTGGATCCTTTTTACAAGCTGTAAGGCTAGTGACTGGATCGCGCCCCCTCGTCAGTTTCACACTTATATTTGTAAACCCATTAGGCTGACAGGCTGCCAGGGTCAGATGTTTTAAAAAGTCCTTTACTATGGACACATTTGTTATGAAGTGTTTTTCAAATAGTGTGAATAAATAATTACCTGTCTTTTAATTGTATTGATACTTAGTTATTTTAGCTGATATTAAGATGATTAATGCATTCCAAGAACTGGTTGAGAATCAGGAACAACCTTTCCTTTCAGCTTGTGCTTTTAGCTTGTGTCAAACAAAGAACTTCTTCTACTTCAGAAGGCTATCACCTAGCCTGGAGGGCCAGCCTGGTAGTTTATATAAAAACCTCTTTAAGGGTAGAAATGCCTCTTACGGTTCTTTAGTTGAAGAAATCAAAAATGAGCCCAGTTTCCTTTCAGCACTATAGTGGAGCCGTGGATTTGTTTTTCTCCACATTCACCTCAGGTTCCCTACAAAGGATCTCAGAGTCATGTTGATCAAGGTAACAAGTATTCTGGCCCGTCAGACATTATGTTACCTGATCCTTTGGGATCTGGACTGTCTGGTGTTCAATTAACCCTCCAGTGTAGGTTCTTTATATTAGCAGCTGGTTCAGCTGGGAGGACACTCAGCTTATTTAGCTTGTAGCTATCGATCATGTCAGGACCTGTTGCTGTACAGTTTTTTTCCGCTTGGGACCTGTTGCCGCTGTGGTGGTAAATGCTGGTAAATGGTAGGTTGCTGTGGTCTGCTGTGATATTAAAGGCACTGGGTGCAGATCTGGTCTGAATCCTCTTCCACTCAGGTGCCACATTTGGCAGATCAACCTTTTTTGTATCACCCTACCATTGGGATAACCCTTTGGAGGGTTCTGGGGAGAACTCTTGGAGAACTCTACCTAGCTCTCTTCTGCTGAAAGCAGTTGCTGGCTATACATGTCGGAGCATTGAGATACCAGTTTTTAGTTGTACTTGATGTACAAAGCTCATGGATTCTACAAAGGGAAATGATGGCCCCACTTCTGCTCCTGAAAACCCAAAATTCTGAGTAGCCCAGGTTGACTGGCAAACCGCTGACAGGTTCTCAGCTAAAAGGGCTAAAAAAGAGAGAAAGTGTGACAGAAATCATTTCATTTTTTTCTAGTTGTTTCAAAGTAAGAGACCCCACATCAGCATGTGTGAGTGATGGAGGACAGGCTGGTCCATGTTGACCCCCACAAGAGACACTTTGGGGAGGACAATGTTAATAACATATGAATTTTGGTTCTTCACCTTCCTTTCATATCGCTCATCTGTAGACTTTCTTTCTTTCGTTCTTGGCCAGTTAAATGGCCACAACACACAATTTTTTCTTGTTAAGTTTTCTGCCAATGACAGAACAAGAAAAAAAGCCACTTTGTAAAGAGACACTGTCTATTTACATTCTTTGGGCAAATGGACATTAATAAAGTATCTCTCGCTTTGCTCTGTAGTCTATACTTGAGCAACATGAGAGAATCAGGCAGGAGTGCATCTCAGGCCCTTTTCTCCATTGTCAGTGTGCGTGTGTGAGCGTGTGTGCTGCAAATTCTTTTTATTAGCTGAAGGTTAAAGAAATTAAGCAAAATTTCTTAACTAATTGATTATTGTGATGTAGCCTATGCCAATGCTACATTAATGTTATGGCCATTTCTGAAATAAAGAGCATCGCTGTGTCTGACACTGACACTCCACTGATCCCTACTCACTACAGGGAGCAGCGTTTAGTGGACTGTTTGTTTAATGGAGGTGTTAAATGCCATTATAGTGTTATAAATATCATCATAAATACATGCCTTCATAAAGCATAATAAACACCCACCAGAACAACATCAGCATATTTTTAGGTTTTTATTTTACTGAATAATGAATTCAACACACTCAGTCGTTGGTTGTATGTTGATGCAGTAATAATTTAGGAATTACTGTCATGAGGATGATGGGATATATTGGCTGGCTGGGAAGAATTTGTTGTCTCCTGCTTGTCACAATGCATTATGAGATACACTTATTGCACTAAATAGCATGCAGTGATCATTTCTTAACTCTGGGAGGGCCCTACATGATGGAGAGCTCATTGGTGCGCCTTATAGGGAGATGTATGGATGGCCGGAAGCAGCTTAGATGGGCAGGAGGTGACATCCAGCTAAAAGGATGAACAGTAATAAACACTTTATAATGCTTGGTTATTTGGTGTATTCTGCTGCTGTAGTCATCCTCTTACACAAACGCAGCACGGAGCAGAGAAATTACAGAGCTTCACTCACACAACCTGTTTTTCTGCATTCTAAAAGTGAATTGAACTGAGCCTCTGAGACCTCGAATACAGACGGCACAATGTGATATTCCAGACTCCAGGTTCGGTGGTCAGCGCACATTTTTGATCCCATATTGTTAAAATTAGATATTCAAAAGCACTTGGGTGAACAGTGTTAAAACACACAGCAGACATGAAGGTTATCAATAAAAAGTTATTTCAAATCACACAGAATGATATATTTGGTCTTCTGCTCCCTCTCAGCGTGAAATGATTTATTATTAGAACAGCTCAAATATTGATAAGGCTTATTTCTTGATGTGAAGCCACACAGGCAGCAACCATCTCCAGACCCTCCAGAGAATCATACGTAAAAGCAAAACTTTGACTGAGATGAACACAAGCAGGAATGTTTCACCGACGGGCGAATAACTCAGAAATGTCATCAATCACAGCCCGTGTGCAAAAATTCAGATTTATACGATCATCGCACAATCACAATTCTTTCTGCTCATCTCATACTCAGCATACTTTTCTTCTTCTGGTATTTGGTCCTTCTCAACCGCCTACCCTCAGCTTCTCTGGTTAAAAATGATGTAAACCGAGCTTATTCGCCTGGCGGCCCCTGGGCCTCTTCTGGTCCTCCAATCAACTCAGACTGGCCCATCTGTGGGTCCAAAATACCACTATTTAAAATAACTATAATGAATACATACTGTAATTTCTCCAGTTCGATCCCAGTGGTAGGAGTTTTAAATGACCAATTCTCCACGAATGCACCATGTGCAATGTCTCTTCTAAACTATTTTGATCCACTATTACCAGTGTTTGTAACTAGCCAGCATGAGATCAGACTAATAACCAAAGCGCTTTGGTTTAAGTCCAAACAACAAGCATAGCGTGTCGTGCTTGGCCGCTCGAGAGCAGCGGGAGCAGCAACGGGCTGCACAGCATTGATCCTCAGTAAAAAGAAAAGGCTGTTTACCAATGCCGAAAGGGTAAAAGAGTGCATGCTAGCTGCTGTTGAGGAGGTGGTAACAGGCAATCAAGTGAGGGTCTTATGTTGGCCAGATTGAGGAAACCTGAGGTTCCGTCCCAGCTGTGGATGAATCCACTGACAGCTTTGACATGTTCTGGTGCCTGCTTCAGTGGGGACATCCTGAGGCTAATATCAGTAGAATGACATGCTACTGGTTCTTCATCAACTCGGCCAGCGTCGACTAAATCTAGTGGAAAACAACTATAGATGCAGATATTAACAATTTGGGCTCAAGATACATTTATGAATCCAGTTATGCTCATATAAATGTCACAAATACAACTGCTTAAGTGAGTGTTTGCATCCCTGTTGGATTACTGTCACTCCGTATGAACCAGATGTCCAATGTCACATTAGTAGCTTATAGATGGGAAGGAAAGAGATGTGTGTGTGTGTGTGTGTGTGTGTGTGTGTGTGTGTGTGTGTGTACAAAAGTGTGCCTGTGTCAATGTATTTTAGTCATAAACTCTGTAACTGACACACTAGACCTGCTGCTGTGGGAACCACAGGACAATCACGTGACTGGAAAGGAAGTGACTTGTCCAGAATAATGGCATCACCTTCCAGACCTTTAATATGAAAGCTTATATTACATAAAATCTGTTATTTCAATGTAACAACACAGATAAATGCCCACTTCTGGTTTCTGGTCATCACCCATATTTATCACATATCACCCATTTTTATGAGAAATGTGGGTTCTCAAGGGTAATCAAAGAGCAAAATTATAAATCAGTCAAACTCTATGTAAATCTTCAGTCTTTTCAGTGATCCAGGATTAAAGGAGGGGAGGAGAGTGTCTTAAATCAAGGGCTTTAAATGCTGTTTAATAGCCGTCAGTTACTTGAAAGAATAAATCACATGTTTGGCCAAGGACAGTATCATTAGTCCACTAGACAACTAAATCAGCATGTCAACACCAACCCTGACAGCTGGAAAGAACCCAATTACCAGTCACAATCAGCAGTCGGAAGCTCATCTTCATGGATGTAAATGATTAGCTGCTCTTGTTACCTCTGGAGAACATTTATCTTCCTCTCTGTTCCTGTGTGCTGAAGCCCAACATCTGAGAGAGCTGCTCATTGTTCTGATGCTTCAGGATCTCTCACTTCATATCTGGGGCTACCTGCTGCTTCATTGGGCCATCAGGTCAGCAACCGTTAGGACTTGTTATTGACAATGTGGGTTTGGAATAGCAACAATATGCAATAATGTCAACTGCACAGAAAATATCATAGTATTGATAATTGTTTTTTACACAACTATTTTAGAAAAATATTATTGCAGTTAAATTGTCTTGATTTGCACTTGGATTAAGAGAATTCTGAACATGTTTCATCTCTTATCCAAAAGGCTCCTTCAGTTCTAAAAGGAATCCAAGAAGTCAGAAGTCCAGTTGTCTCTGAAGCCAAGATTCTGCTCGACCTGGACGACGGAGGACAACCTCAGCTGAGCTAGAGAACCAGAACCAGAACCATTAAGGAAACATCCCTTCTCTGGTACCGTAGCTCTAGTCCAAACTACTCAGTGGACTCTGGTAGTTGAATCATTGTTTAAGTTTCTTGAAGATGTTTCACCTTCCATCAAAGAGACACCCTGGTTCATTTGAAGCCCCCCAACACCCAGCGACAGAAGTTCTTCCACCCAAAGGACAAACCACCAAGACACAGAGTAACGTATGCGTGGAGAGTCCAGTGCAGCGAGCAATGCCCAGACCTGTACATTGGGGAGCCTAAACAACCACATGGCCCAACATAGAAGAGCCAACTCCTCAGGCCAACACTCAGAAGTTCACCTGCATCTGAAGGACAAAGGACACTCGTTTAAGGACAGTGATGTACAGGAGGAGTGAAAGAAGACCTCTATGTCAAACTGGGAGGACCATCATCAACCCCAATGTGTCAGGAGATGTTTTAATGGCCTCAATAATGAGGGGTGGAGCAACCAACAACCAGGTGACTGAAGCTCCACATGTGTTAATGGCTCCTGAAGAGTAGAAGAACCTGGAACTCCCCAACAGTCAGTCAGAACTTATGAAGCCTCTTGGAGGAGAGGTGAAACATCTTCATGGAACTCAAACAGTCCAGTTACTGTGATTCAACTACCAGAATTACCAGGACCTGGATGAATGAGAACCTTCACAGACATATTCAATGGATTCTCCCAAGTCTGGTAGAAAGTGGCCGTGAGGGTCGGGCAATGCATTACAAACAGGACTATGAGGACTGTGAATTGAACTAACCACCCCTCCGACCATCTAAGACATGCCACAATTGGCCAGAGCAGCATTGTCAGACTGGCCAGTGTGGCAGCTGTGGTCTGGCAGGGGCAGGAACCTGGTGCTGAGGCCCAGACTGTTACCACAGACAGGACTAGAGAGCACCTACTCCAGACATTCTGCACCTGGGTACACTGATCTCTCCAGATATCCGTACCCATCAAACCTTTCTGTTCTTGTTCTCTTCATTTAATAATTCCCATTTGATTTTTCCAAAACGCTGACAACAATTCATCTTGTCAAGGTTCACTAAGTTGCTGAAGGAAAATGTGCAGACCTGCTTTCCTCTGGATCATTGGCATGAATTCAGTAACATCAGAACATCAGAGCAAATCTTACAGGAAGATTTTGGGCAAATGCAAATGTCAGCATTAGATCACATGATTGATCAGTTGCACAACTAATGAAAGCACAGAGGCGTAAGTGCGGATGTGCACTTGAGAATATTGATACTATACTGCAATCAACTATCAGTGTTATTTGATGTGTCTGTCTCTATGTGAGTCAAATGCCATTTCCAGAATTAAAGAATTGCTGACGATAACAGTTTGTGCCTCCTTCAGTTTTAGGAACTATTGTTTCAGATGCATCAGAAACTGGCTCCGACATTATTACAGGACTGAAATACAACACATTTAGCATATCAATGATGAGCATATCAATCAGGAAAATGAGCCTAGTTGTCAGAGGAACATCAGTTTAAATTTGGGTCAGACATCAGTCATCACTGGGCGCTACTAATAAATCATTACATGTCACCAATGTCACTTTCAGGAGTCTGCTGGGTGGTGTGTTGGTGACCACAGACCACAGCTATCGATGCTTTGCAAGAACAAAAGAGTAAAAAGGTAAACTCACCCTTGACAGGACGACTTCTAAGGTGATGTTCTGAGGAGGAGCGCTGGGTACTGCAGAGATACGCACAAAACCTCTATTAGCATCCTTCTGGTTGTGAAAAAATGCTGATCAAGGATATAAAGTAGATAAAAATGAAGCAGAAGTGAAGAATAAATAAATGAGCATGAGGAGGAAGAGATCCAGCAGGATAAGGTAGCAGATTATTTTATTTAAGGACTTTATATGTGAAAAAGTGTTTCCAGTAAACTCTACCTCTGACCAGGCTGAAGCCTGATTAACTGTCTGCAGCTTATCTATTGATTCAGCTGCACATTGTACATGTCTGTGTGTGTGTGTGTGTGTGTGTGTAATAGAGAGGTTTTGTGTGTCAGTTTTATTGGAGATTCAATTAGTCCACAACTCATTGTTATCATCGAGACACAGCCGGAAAACTGACAATTCTGTACAGCTGCTGTGTGTGTGTGTGTGTGTGTGTGTGCGTGTGTGTGTGTGTGGGTGCGTGTGTGCGTGCGTGCGTGCGTGCGTGTGCGTGTGTGTGAGTTCTGATGGGTTATTCTGTAATTGCAGCTGGACATATGCCTCCATTCTCACTTGCTTGCAGCACATTTTGCAGCAGGGCTTTAATGGCGGCCCTACATGGAAGTGTATACAAATGTGAGCTGTGTGTGTGTGTGTGTGTGTGTGTGTGTGTGTGTGTGTGTGTGTGTGTGTGTGTGTGTGGTTGGCAAGTCCAGACTCTTAAAATAACTTCAACCTATAGAACCTTTTTACTTAGTCACTTTTAAACAGAAATCACACTGAAAACACCAAATTAGCTGTTTTTTTTCTCAGATTATACATCAGCAGCAGAAGCAGCTTTACCTGCTGTAGAAGAAAAAGAAGATTTTTGATCACTTCAGGTTTGATTATGAGTAATTTCTTTTTTGCCATTAAAACTTGTTTCTACTTCAAATACATCCATAAATCAAAAGATTACAAAGTAATTATCCATCTTATCAGTGCAGATAAGATCAAGTGTGTGTGAGCGTGTGTGTATGTGGGTGTGTGTGGAGGGGTGGTAAGTTAATGGATAAAATGGCAAAAAAAGAAAATAAAACATTTCCATCTCTTTAGTAATTAAAGACCATTAAGACTCAATAAAACTACGAGCATTAAGACACTGAGAGCCTTTGATTGTTCCCTGGTCTCAGCTTAGCAACTGTAATTCTTCACACTGGGACCAGTTTCACGCTGAATTTGATGCTTTAGTTCAGCTACTGTGAGACATCAGAAGCCTCTTTTGTATGATTTTAGGAGCTTTGCTAATTAAAACAAAAACTGAACTGAACTAAATAAAATAATAAAATAAAATTAAATTAAATAAAATAATAAACAATAGTAGTAGTACTCATCAGATTGCATGCATGTGTGGGGGTACATAATGTGCACGCTAGCATGGTAAAGCTCACCGTCTGAGTGGGTGGTGACGCTGGCGGCGTCTGTGGCAGGACTGGGTCCGTAGCGGTTGATTGCTAGCACTCGCACCGTGTACTCTGTGAACTTATTGAGTCCATCCATCTTGTAGCTGAGTCCATTCACCTCCACACTCTGAAACAACACAAAGTGGTGGACTTCCATCATCAGCACACTAGATTCTATTGTATGTAGTACACATAATACAGTCATGTTTCCATCATGACGGAATGGAGCTGACCTGTTCCTTGCCCGAGGGGCTCTCTGTCCAGAGCAGTCTGTAACCCAGGATGGGGCCGTTTGGGTGGCTGGGAGGGCCCCAGCTCACCTGGACTGAGGTGGGGGACAGAGCCACGGGTCGGAGGGACTCCACTCTACTGGGAACCTGCACTGTAGATACGCAGAAAACATTGAGTGAGCACGATGCTGCTCTTGCTGAAACAGTGTTTCCACTACATGAATCGTGGAGAGTGGCTTTTCTTATAGGTTTGAATTAAATTTCAGGTTAGCTGTATTTTGTTTTCCACAATAAATACATTCAGTATTTCAAAAGATAAAAACCATAATTTTCATTTGGTAGTTGACGTATGGTTCAGTGCTTTTGTCCTTCTTTCATGTTTGACAGTAAATGTGACTACTACTGTCACGCATGTGTGTGTGTGTGTGCATGAATGTGCGTGTCTTTTACGGTCAGGTTTGGTGGTGATCTTCAAGGGGGCAGAACTTTCTCCCGGTCCCACATCGTTGTAAGCAATAACTCTGAAGCTGTAGGTCTCCTCTGGTTTGAGGTTGGACACCATCAACTCCAAAGACTCTGGCTCCGACACATTTACTGACCGTTCCCTGGCACGGCAAAACACAGTGTTACCTTTCTCTAGTTTGTAATGGTTGATGTTCTTGTAGAGCTCATATATGTGCATTTAAACTGGAACCCAGGCTTTCTTTTTATTACAGGCCAGATAAACACAACTGTAATCCGTCTAATCTCCTGATGGCTACGGCTAATCCTCCCATTACAGCACCTCTGCAGCATCTCTGTCCCCATCCACATCACCAAATATCAGAGAAGACGGCTATGAAAGCTTTGGCTGTAGGAAAGATCAAACAAAGATTTTTCACCAGTTCAGTTTACTGTGCAAAAATACATTTTTATTGTTCGGACTGAAAGTTTTGCTTTACTTTAAAAATAAAGTCAATCAATCAAGTAAAATTGAGTGAGTTTAGTTTTAGTAAACTTTGATCCGCTGTTGGTCAGCCGGGTTTAGTTTGAGTGTTATTTTCAAGCAATTTCTCTTTTTTCTCTCACTTATATTTCTTATTGTTGTGCATTTCAACCTCAACTTTAAAGCTTCTTGAGATTTAGCAGTGAAAATGTAAAATCTTTCACCATTTTTCAAATGGTGTTAAGACTTTGATCAAGGGTGTATGAATGGACATGGGCTGACCCAGCAGCAGGGTAATACAATGAAAGCTGGTCCACCAAAGCTGGAGAATGACCAGTACTGGAAGAGGGTATGGGGAAAAAGAACCACCATACATACATTTTTGAACCAACCACAGCAACCTCCCAGAGCAAGAACCAGCTATCATCACGGGGCCAGATGGCCAAGAAAAGGTCTCAAGAACAGATACAAATCCTGACATGATCTAAACCTACTGGATGAAGAAGCTAACTGTCCTTCATGAACATCTGGTAGAACCAGCTGCTACACGATGGGTGGTTTACTGAAGGATGGATGATCCTGATCCCAAAGGATCCGCAGAAGGGTGCAATCATATCCAACCACCTCCCGATAGCAGCTAACGTGAGTGGGCTGCAGCTCAATAATGAGGGGGACGCAGAAAAGAATAGAACAGAAGAAAGTAGAGACACCAGGGCTGCAAAGAACCCACTATTGGTAGAGGCCAGTTGCTTGAGCCTGCAAGGCCAGATGAACCAAACTGTTTGGATTGACTACAAGACACCCTATAGCTCAGTACAGCATACCTGCAGTCATACTTGGCCCTGGGAACTGTACAAGATCAACTGAGAGCCTTCACATAAATCTCCATGGGGCTCTAGAAGTCCAACCTGGAGGTCAACTACGTCTGAGAGACCTGAACCAGGTCACTGAGACTACTGACAGGCCGTAGTACAGGCTCATATTTGTGTCGGCCAAAGAACGCCCCTTAGCTGTGCTATAATGAGCATATATGAGGGTCTGAAGTGATGCAGTGCTTTTATAACACAGGTACCAACAATCTTAATGTTAAATAAACAAAAACAATCTCGAGTTGTTTATTCAAAATAAAAGAAGTCACCCCAAAACAAGAAAGAAAAAATAAAATGAGGGACTACATTGGTGTTGCAAAAATTATTCGTAAATTTCTATGTTCTTGGCAATAACTTTGGATTGTGGGTGTTTCTGAAGAGGCACGAGGAGCAGCTGGGGAGGAGACCGTTCAAGATGCTAGGTCTATATAGATCACCGTAGTGTGCCTGCCAGGACCGTTTCTAGGAACCAGTGCTGTTTAGACATTCTTGTAAAGAGCCCAGTTAGCTTAGCAACACTTGAGCTAGGAGTTGTTGTAGTTGCTGAGACATGAAGTAATATCAGATGCTGTGATTTATGCTCATTACAGCACAGCTAAGAACCTGAATTTACCTTTCTGTTCTATAATAGAATGTGGAATGTATGAAGAACAACACAACAAAGTAGCTGGTATGGTGTAAAGGAACATCTGTGAAATAACCGAGCTAAGATCCTGTGGGACATCCAGGACCAGAATGAAAAACAGCTGATGCAGGCCGGCCACTGTGGTTGTGAACAAAGTGGACAAGAAGGGTGTAGTGACGGATGTGGTGGTCCCCAAGGAGAGCAGGATCAGGAAGAAGGAACAGGAGAAATTGGAGAAAAAACAGCGTCTGAGAGAGTGAAGACATCAGCAATCCCTGTGTGATTCAGTGGTGTCAGCTGAATATTTCATGGGTCTCTTTTGGTATTTGGGGATGTGATCTTTACAGGTCCAGGTCGACGTGTTGAGTGAAAGAAGCAGATGATGCTGTCAGGACATTGAGGAGAGACCGGGACTTTCGTGGTATTCCAAAGACCGGCCATGAAAGCAGCTACAAATTCAGCTGAGTATTGTTGAGAATAAAACATTCCAGCTCTCTTCCTCCATGTCCTCTTGAATGTCATCAAGAATAAGAAGAACTGCTCTGTCTTTTTGGACGAAAACCTGTAGGTCGCTGCGTCCCTGAGGAAACAAAGCCTACATGAGTGGCTATGAAAGCCCTCAGCTGGTGCTGTGAGTGTCAGAGGTTACCATTTAACAGCAGCGGGGGACTTGCCAATATGTCACCGCGAGGCTTTTCCTATTAAATATCCTGTGCTGGAGGTGCAGCAAAGCTGTGAACACTGGAACAAAGTCCCATCCAACATGATATTAGTCTAAGACTCCACAAGATCATAATATTTGTGATTCCACTTCCAGCAAACACTAATTGTTGATTATTTGGTCATCCTGGTTAGGTCCAGGTTGTTCTATGCCTGCATAAATTGGAGCAATTATTGCTGATTTTAAAATACTGGACATCAGCAAGAATTACAGGTTTAATCGGAAATACAAAGTTGAAGCAGCGAAACACATAAAAGCCAGATAAAAGCATTGTTAGGGTCCAGGGTTCGGGATTGTTTTTTCCTGCAGGGGGCATGGTAGAGCTATGCTCCTGCCACAGGTTGACGCACCTGCAGGCTATCAGCAATCAGCCGACTATTTAAGGACTGGACTCTTGCCTACCAGTGTTGGAGTATTTTGGTGTTTTTGGGGACCTTGGTGTGTTGGTATTATTGGAGCTTTCTGGTGTATCTTGTGTATGGTATGTTTTCCCTGCTTGTTTGAAGAGTCCAGGTTTTGAACTTGTGCTTCCCAGCAGTCCAGAAGGACTGACATTTTTGTGTTTGTGGAATTAAACCTGGTTTTGGACTTCTCATCACTGCGTTCTTGTCTGCTTTAGGGTCCTGTTAAAACCTAGACCGTAACAAGCATGATGGTATCTGGTTTAAGTTACCATATTTTCACGACCATAAGGCGCACTGTATTAAAAGGCGCAGTCTCAGTTATGGGTGCTATATTCTGTATTTAAAACATACATAAGGCGCACCGTATTATTAGGCGAATGCTGAAACATACAGTAAAAAATGACAACGGAAGTAAAACAGTGAGTTTCGACACATTTATTGAACAAAATATTCATTCTTCCGCCACAAAACCATCAAAGTTTTCATCTTCTGTATCTGAATTAAACAGCTGCACTATTTCAATGTCCAACATCCCGAATTCCTCTTCTTAATCATCGGACTCACCGACCAGTTCCGGTTCAGCGTTGATTTTGTGAAAGCTCTTACAATACATGAAGACGGTATCATAGCCCATGCGTCTACAATCCACCCGCATATGGTGGCATAACTTGCCCGCTGCTGCCTTATAGTCTTTGTGAAGGAGCGTTCGCCTTCCGTCATCCAGCGCTCTGTCCGTTTCCGTGGCAGCCGAGAACCACGGTGAACGACGACTTCTCGTGCCCTGTTGTGCGTATCGCCACCGTGCCGGTTCCTTTTTCTCCACTTTGTGGGTCAAAGGGATGTTAAAATTCAGAGGGATCTCATCCATGTTGGTGATGTGGCTGGGCGCGGTTATCTTGTCGCGGCAGTAGGTGCATAAGATGGCCACCCTCTCCTGGTTAGGGTTAAGGTTAGGGTTAGGGAAGATGGCCGCCCTCTCCTGGTAATCCATGGGCAGCTGCTGCGCAACAGTTGTCCTCGCGCATATGGAGAGATGCCGCCTTCTCATAAAGCGAAAACACTATGATTGCTTGATTGCCATTTTCAGCCCCATATTCGATGGCCTGCAGTTTAAAGTAAGCCTCAGTCATACGCGTCTCGCTTGACTGGCGCCATTTTAGGGGATCCTTACACGGAGGTGTGCTGCTAATCGATTGGTCGAGCGTTTACCGTAGTGCACCCACCAAAGGCACACAGCAGATTTTGGAGCTCAGTCCACACACAAGGCGCTCCATATTATAAGGTGCACCGTCGATTTTTGAGAAAATTTCAGTGTTTTAGGTGCGCCTTATAGTTGTGAAAATACGATACTGCCACATACAGTATGTTGAAGGTCTTTTTTTCTTGGTGTCTCTGAACTAAAAGGACCAGGAGCATCCACACTTACTGTGCTACCACGTCATCAGTTCAAACATTTGCTGTTACCCTTCCTCGGAATAGCAACGGTACTTTGGCAGATCATACAAACACACTTTGTCTGGAAGATGAAGAATGGTGAGAGCTCAGTGAAGCCCGGTGACCCCTGTGTTAGTGACTGACTGATGTCTCATTAGAGTTTAATGCCAAGCGCTCCACTCATACTATGCCTGTTACCCATCTGTGGACCGATGTGTGGAGCAAGCCTGACTTTATTTCAGAGATCCACTTAACATTTAAGGGATATGAACTACAATTAATGCTATAAATAACTGATGTCACTTCATCCTTCTACACTTTGAACTAAACTTCACCTCCAAGCTTTTCTTTTCAGTTTCTGAGCTCTGCTTTGTGTCTTTCAAATGCCTCCTTTTACTTTATATCTCTTGCAACAAGGTAACAACCACAACATATTGCCGTCCTGGTCCCATTATTACTGGTACCACCTACTCCTTTATACTAACAATAAATATATATTTGTTGAAGTCATATTTTTTAATTGAGCCCTTACCTCTCAACTCCATCCTGGGAGTAATAGATGCCATAGGTCTGCACACCACCTCCAGTCTCCTCTGGGGGGCGCCAGCTGAGTCGAACAAACCGGCTGGACACTAGGACAGGGACCAAGTCACGCGGGGGAGAGGGGAGGGCAGCGCCTGGGCTGGGGGACACTGGTGGGGGATCAGAGGAGGAGGAGTAAGTCAAGGAGGTGCCAGAAGGTGCATGAAAAGGGTGAGGAGAGGACAGGGTTTTCTGGGCGGGGCTATAACGAGTGGGCGTGGCCTCTGTGTGGCATTCATTTGAGGAAAGGGAGAACGAGCAGGGAGACAGAAAAGGGGATGGCCAGGAGGTAACAATGCAAAGCAAATAAAAAAGAGCAAATAACAGATAAATAAAAAAGATGAGGAAGGGACAAGGAGGAAGAAAAAGAAGAAGAAGAGCGGTAAAGATGTTCACAGGCAATAAGAAAAACAGTGAAGAGCATTTGAAGAGTCATAATTAACATCAACACATTTTAAAAGGGAAAATGAGCAATTAAGACATCTTAAAACTAGTTTTACAGAATTAAACTATTTTCTACTAAACTATTATGATAAAGTAAAACAACTAATAAAAGAGACTATTTTAGGACACTATCAACAGGAAGCCACTACACATGAGTTAATGATGTATAATAAATGTGAGTGATGTCATAAATGTCATGTGTTCAAGAAAAAGCAAATGTGTTCAGTTAAGCTCTGTCAAGGTGAAGCCAGAATAAGGAACTATGCATAGAGAATCTTCAGAGCTGCTGCTACAAGAACATGGAGACGTTTAGGAGCTGTCAACAGTTTAGGAGTTGTTAACAGTTCAGCGAGAGGAAGGTGAAAGTTGGGCCAGCAGCACCAGAACCACCTTGGATTCATTTCCACTTTGTTTTTTGTCACTTGTACCCATTGATGGAGGCAGGAATGATGGAGGAATAACTGTGGGAAAACAATCCACAAACCCTCTTCATTCCGGATTATTCATCCATCCATCAAAGCGCGTTTAGTAAACTATAGAGAAGAATAAACCAGGGTTTGGGGCAGCCGGAGTCTACATTAATACACCAAAGACAGGCAGCCAGTCCGTCACACTCGCTACGATTAGGGTGGACTGACATCCCATAAAGCAAAATATGGCTGTCCTGGAAAGCTGCCTTTGCTTTGCAGCAAACATGTCCTCGGTTCTGGTGTCCAGATGATCGAATTGTAGACTCATCTGTCCAGAGAACATCATTGTCCTCGTCTACATTCTGTCTGGCCTTCATGTTTCAGTGGGAAAACAAAGGTTTCCTCCTCAACCCTCCCATGACCGTAGTCATGTGTGTGTCCACCTCATTCTGAAGGTCCTCTCATGGGGTTTTAGGGCTTTCTCACACTCTCCCTGTGGCACCTTGTGACCTGCTCTCAGCACTCTAACCTGGACATGTTGGCAGGTGTTTGACATGTTCTAAAATTTCTGGCTGATGCCAATCTCCATTTCAATCCTTTACCAGATCCAGAAGTTGCCACATTCTGACATAAATAAATCAAATATAGGAAAAAACACATCACTTCTCCTGTGTCCTAGTTGTCTCACTGTAAACCTTAATTCTTTGACAGCAAATGAAAGTAAAAGTGCAGGTGGAAAGAATAAAGACTAAAATAAATTCACGAAATGTGTGGTTGTGGTGGAACAAAGTGACGGGAGATGAGGAAATCATCTCAGATGAGAGTTTGTTGAGCTCCTGTGACATGATGGAGGAGTTGGGAGGTCAGACAACACAGGCAGAGAGTGGGAGAAGGACCTGAATAAGAGCTGAGCACGCACACACACATACACACACACACACACACAAACACACACACACAGACACACACTTGTTGTACATGACTTTGTCCACTTCCCACAAGCTGCTCTGCATTTAGATTGTTTCTGCCTGGATGATTCTGGGCGGTTTTGCTTTCTCTGCCGAGGTCTCCACAGAAACTAAATGGCATTTTCCCCCAAAGGGATTACATAGAAAAAAAATGTGGATTGGAAGATGGAAACATATACATAATTACATTAACTGAATATTTATCTTATATTAAGATTAAATATAATATTAAAGATCAGCAAGTTGTTGTTGTTGTTGTTGATTATGTTTTTGTTGTTGTTGATGATGATATGGTTGATATTGTTGTTGTTGATAATATTGTTGATATTGTTGTTGTTGATAATATTGTTGATATTGTTGTTGATGATGATATAGTTGTTGTTGTTGTTGATGATGATATTGTTGTTGATGATATTTTTGATATTGTTGTTGATGTTGTTGATGATATTGTTGATGATTATATTTTTGATATTGTTGTTGATGATATTGTTGATGATGTTGTTGTTGTTGTTAATAATGTTGTCATTGCTATACATCACATCTGAAAGAGCCAACAACAGCAAACAGAGCTGATGGTCCAGGCAAATGTTTGATAAATCACAGAAGAACAATGTCTAACTCTCCTAATTAGTCTGATTAATTAATTAATTCATGAGATTATTGGCTGAATGATTTAGATTTTGAGTTTAATCATGCACATAATACACTTGTTATGCATGAGTTGAGATTGTGATGATTGTTTATTCTACAGAACATTTTTGCAATGAAGTGTACAAAAGAGGATCCAGGTTGGAAATGAAACACACACACACACATATGGACAGATACAAAATGCACTTAATCATGAGTACATGCAGATGGCTCACTTCTGGATCCTGGATCTATTGTGGACTTGAATCTGAACGCTCACCCATGATCACATGACTGTTGCCCAACAACCAAGCGTATCCAGGAGCTGGTGCATATACGCTGTATGTGAGGAAGGAAGTGTTCATGTCACACAGCAGTTGTATGTAGGCTGTAATTGGGGTGTTTACTTGAATCTATGCTCGCTGATCTGTGTTATGGCTGTTGTCCTGGCTCGTTAGTCACTTTCAGTAAAAGCTCAGAATTACAACACAGTGGCACCAACAGTCAGTTCACGGGTCTCTCTCAGGCTGGTGTTCCTCCTCACAGGAAGGTTTAGGGTTGCTTTTAGAAAAGTGGCAGCAAAACCACCTAAATACGACCTGTGATGTCAGCCTTCTTCTTCTACAATGAGAGCTCTCACAACACAACATCCACATAACTGGGACATTAGCACAGAATTCTAGATAGGCCACTTTTCCTTTGGAAATTTGGGGAAACAAGAAAACATTCACATTAAAAGGAATATTCTGCCACTGCAGAAGCTTAAAGGGCCACTTTAATATGAGGAAAATGGTTCTATTATCAAACAGCGCCAATAAATATCAATCAAGATGATTGAGGATCTGGAATATACTGAGGGCTTTCACAAATGATGGCTTTGTCCTCTCTAAGTGTCCCTTCTCTTCTGTCCAACATGTACTGTGAGTTCCATAACAGTTCATGGATCTGCACGTCCTCAAATTTCTCTTTTCTTAAGTCTCCCATTTTTCTCGTTTTTAATCGTCCATCAATAACTTGCTTTTTTTAATTCAGAACAGATAAAAGGCATTAAAATGATGGCATGTGCTTGAAAAAAAAAATTCTTGAAAAAAAAGCTGCTTTTCAGATGCTGTATTTGATTGGTGAATGAAGGGATAGTAGCAGCAGTTTGACATGAATTCTAAAATAAAATACAGATTTAACTGATTGACAATGTAAAGGAAGCTGTTGCCAGTCCGGCTGGGTGTTGTTAGAGAGACAACTGCCATGAAATATAGCCGTTCCCTCCGAACGGTATTATTTCCTGGATACCCGAGCAGGCAGTCGCAGTCAGCCATGACAGCTTGTACTAAACAATGATCCATCCAGAAATCATCCAGTGGTGTGTCACAGAAAACAAGATAGATAGTGGTCCACCAGGATTGATCCCGGCTCCTGTATAAATTAACATGAGGCAGCCATCCAGAAATTATCTACTGAGCGACAGCCATCCAGGGACAGCTAGCTAACTGTTGGGCATTATCCTCTGCGCTCAATACCGCCGTCTAAAACCCGCCGAACTGTGAACATTTTGAAAAATGAATATGGAGGGTATTCCTATTATTTTTCCTGACAATCCAGAAATAGAGCATCCCTCCTAATTTAACGCATTATTGTTTAGATTTTATGGTGCTAACACAAGCTAACACAACACAGGCTAACACGGTGGTGTGCCAGGGTGCAGCACATCCAAAGATCTAACAGTGAGTGTTTCACCTCCTTAATTTAGTTCAGTAACACACACACATTTCATTACTGGCACGCACCATCACACACTGTCTTGTTTTTCCTCCTCCTGTTTAGTAATTATGAAGGGACTGATGGGGGGTGTTTTATTACAAAAAGGATCAATTTTGGAAGTGACAACACACATGAATGCATGTTCTCTGTCTCACACACACACAAACACACACACGCACACACACAAAATGGTAATGCTTCTTGTGCAGTAAGGTACAAACCCCCAACCTTAAATTGATTGATAGAACCAGCACAACACACACAAGCACACACACACACACACTCACTCACACACACACACACTCACACACACACACACACACACACACACACACACACACACACACACACACACACACACACTTCAACTGTATGAATGACCTTCCACATTCTCCAGTCAATAGATATTGACATCACAGGCACATCAGCTTCCTTCCTTCTCTTCTCCTTTGATTTTCAATCAGTCATGTTTCCACAGCGTGTCAAAGCTTCCTGGTGTCAGCGTACTGAGATGATACCTGAGTGACTTTTGTGTGTGCAGGTTTGTGATTTTAACACCGACGGTCTGAAACGGACACAGATCCTGAAGACACACCAGACTGATATACTCAACGGTCACTTCAGGTTCAAAAAACCTTTAAATCAAACCTCTAACCATCTATACAATCTACACACTATATGAATATAATAACAACAAAACATGTCATGTAAAGAATGTTTGAACTGAAGAGCATGAGAGGTCTTCAAGAAACTACCAGGAAGTCCAACTGACTTGTTTCAAGTTGAGAAGAAGAGTTCTTCAACCTGGAAGACTGAGAACATTTCAAGACCATACCAAGAGACCAACAGGAAGTGTGCTGATTACAGGAAGCTGCAGCACAGGATCCCTCTCATAAGCCTACCTCATGGGTCCAGTAATTCTCCAGAAGGTCCTGAACCAGTTCCTCAGTGAAAAGAAAGAGACTGACCCAATTCAACAACTTTAAAGCCAAATTCAAGTGGATACGGGAAGATTTAAGATCAATTCTCCCCTCAGTGACCTTAAAAGAAGTCACAAGTTTCGTCTGGGAGCCCAAGGATCCCAGCGCTCCAAGGGGAGTTTCCCCTGAGACAACAAAGGACAAAGATCATGGCACAGTTACACCAATCAGGACAACTGGGTGAGGAACTGAAGGAACTGAACTTTACCATCAAAGCAAAGGAAAAGGAGCTGAAGAAGCCTCATAGCTGAGAGGTGAGACATCTCTTACAAACGTCCAGTTGACCTATTTCAACTGAGGAGAAGAATCCATGTCAAAGATGTCCTTTGCAGCTGCTTTGAAGCATTTTAAATGACATTTGTTTGAAAGCGTGCTGCTGCGTTCTTTGGGAGTTGTGTTCTTTTGAAGGTTAGACAGAGCACAGCACCTGCCGGTCTGTCCCCAGAGGGTGGCGACAGCAGATCTTCAGTCAGCAGCTTCAATAAAGATGCATTCTCTGCTCACAGTTTCACATTTGTACCACCTCAAACCACTTCAGGCACCTGCAACAGCCTCAGACACTGACCTTGACTGAGCCAGAAGAGCCTTTACTTGCTAACAACAATGCTAATTTTGTTAAAAGCTGTGGGAGACATCAAAATCACTCTGCGCCCTCTGCACCAGACTTCAGCAGGAGCTGACAGCATCTATGGAGCTCCTGACCTCTCCTGATCCAGGCATCGTTCCCTCTGGCCGATCCCATCTTCTGCTCTCTGTTCCCTGTAGCCGTCATTCAATTATCCAGCTGTGACAATATTCCAGTGCCTGTCCTATCATGTGTCCAAAGATGTTGTTGCCTCTTTTTTTGAACCTTCCCCATTTTTAAGGGTCACATGCCAGCATCAGAGCTGGTAGAATGTTAAAAACTGTCCTTTTAAAGAGTATTTGAGTCAAAGTCGGGTTGAAGTTCTTGCTGCACATGAATAATTGAAGGAAGCACCATTATGGAAGGTTAGAAATGATGTCTAATTTATAAAGATGTCGCCCGTGAAGCCCTGGTAGACCAGATCCACACATGAAGATCAATCACTCCTGTCTCATGAGGTGATGTTGTGAGGCCTCACAATCACTGACCGGTCAGAAAAACAGCGAAAGTGTCTGACTGTGTTCATACAAATCACTCTATACGTGTTCATCTTTACTAAATGTGTCCATTTTACAAGATGCAGATCTTGTATTATCCGTAATTAGTTGCTGTTCTCAATAGAATCCCTCTGTTGCTGTTGTCGAGGTGTCGTAAGAGCTGGTAGTATAGAGGCGTTCCTCTGTGTTAGAGATATGGTCTATGTGTGTGTGTGTGTGTGGGGGGGGGGGGGGGGGGGGGGGGGGGGTGTACTGGGTTTGCAAAGGTCAGACGTTCACTGTGGAATACAAATCTGTCTGACACACTCTCTCCTCCTCTCTACCCTCTCTCTCCCCCCTCTCTTTCGCCCCTCCCTCCTCGCTCTCTCTCTCCCCCTGTTTCTCGCCCTGCCCTTCTCTTGACCCCACCTGTCTACCATTTCTCTTCCCTCCCTCCATCCTCTCTTCATCCTCATCACCATTTTCTTTCCATCCCTCTGTAACCCCGACTATCTTTCCTCACTCTCCCTCTGTGGAATTGTTTTGCCAATTTCATTTTTATCGTTTATCCTCTCTCGTTCTATCATCCCCCACTCATTCCAATGCACAAGGTACTTCTCTTCTTCCAGCAGCCATAAAACGATATCCTCCCTTGCTCTCTTTAACTCTTCACGTGGCCCAGCTTCCTGTCCAGAACCAAACCCGGTTGGTTCTGACTGTCAGCACTTTGTCTCATGTGGATCAACATTTCTGCCTCTGAACCCCTGATTTACATCAAAGATTTTATTTCGCTGATGGGAGCTCTGGTTAATTATTGATCTGCTCTGAAATTCACTGCTCTGAAATTCACTTCCTGTGAGTTTCTGCACACTTTACAGTTTACTTTAGCTATTTGGTCCGCTTTGTTACTAACTGGATCCAGTATGATGCTCTGTTGCCAGGACAACCCTGAAACTATCCTCCGCTCCTAAAAATGGCATGTTGGCTGCGCTGGTGATGCCCTCCAGCCGATGCAGAAATCTTGGTGAAACGGGGAGGAAATGAGTTTCAGACGTGTTGCTGTTGAATTCCAGAACGTTCCACTGTTGAGGAGAACCCAGACCAGAATGTAGGAGCCCGGGGAGCAGGACACCGCCACTGTCTCACAGGCTGAAGCAGGTGCTCAGTACTAGCGTGTTACTCATTTATGCAGCAGAACAAAATAGGAAAGTAGATTTTCAAAATCACGGAGAAGAAAAGATATACTAAGGGATATAAGAGAAGATATATGTGATGCTCATAGTTACTGAAGGTTTCTCAGCGATGACCATCGCAGGTTGTTTGGGTTTAGATGAGAAAACAATAGGAAATGGGTAAATCGTGAAGTGAGGGTGGGTGATATTATAAGAAAAAGTCCCGTGGAGGGCCAATCAAAGCAGCAGAAAAGCTGCTCAGAATTAAGCAACACCAAAGGAAGATGGCAGAAAGAAGCCAATTAATGTCAAAAGCAGAAAGAACAATCAAGAGCACGAAAATGGTGGAATTCAAGGCAGCGAAGCAATCAAAGCTTCCTCTCGTCCCTACAATTTATCAGGATTAGAAGGGAAAGAAGTCTGTGGACTGATGCTCTCTAAGCCTTAAACTTAAAAGCATTTTTCATAAAGTAAACACTCTTAAGTGGGCAAAAGGTTAATGGAAGATTCTGCAATTGGAAACTGATTTTCTTTTTAGCTTTGGAATAGAAAGTGGATTTTTTTTTATCTCCTGACTTCTTCTAAAAATGAGCTCCAATACATATTTAAGGTTTAGATTTGGATTTTGATCCTCTACATTTATTTAATTAGTTGTGTTACAGTAAAAGTTACCTTCAGTTACGTTAAGTGCAGCTGGACACAGATAACATAATGACAAGAGAGATAAAACAAGTGTACCTAATAAAATTACAGTTAAATATAAAAGAGGATTGTATGAACACAAAGATAAGGCCAAAAATAAGAAGAGAAATGCCAGCACAGCTTTAAACTCATGAAATAATCGAATAAAATCAGCTTAAACAAAGACTTTGTGATCAGAAAAAAGAAACTGATTAAAATTTTGTGCACAAGAGCCATCATCTGTGTCTCCCCCTCCCTCTGTCCGTCTGTCCATCCATCCATCCATCCATCCCTCTCTCTCTCTCACGCACACACACACACACACACACACACACACACACACACACACACACACACACACACACACAGCATGATTTCTCATGGGAATGTTTGATTGGTCGCTGTAGGCCTGCTGGGATGCTTAGTTCCTGCGGTGATAGTAACCAAGTGATAACACCAAACATCTGACCCTCTTTGTTAGAGTGTGTGTGTGTGTGTGTGTGTGTGTGTGTGTGTGTGTGTGTGTGTGTGTGTGTGTTGCCATCTGCACTCATGACTGGCAAAGAAAGAAAGAAAGAAAGAAAGAAAGAAAGAAAGAAAGAAAGAAAGAAAGAAAGAAAGAAAGAAAGAAAGAAAGAGGAGTCTACAGATGAGCAGTATGAAATGAAGGTGAAGAACCAAAATTAATTTGTTATTAACATTGTCCTCCCTAAAGTGTCTCTTGTGGGGGTCAACATGGACCAGCCTGTCCTCCATCACTCACACATGCTGATGTGGGGTCTCTTACTTTGAAACAACTAGAAAAAATGAAATGATTTCTGTCACACTTTCTCTCTTTTTTAGCCCTTTTAGCTGAGAACCTGTCAGCGGTTTGCCAGTCAACCTGGGCTACTCAGAATTTTGGGTTTTCAGGAGCAGAAGTGGGGCCATCATTTCCCTTTGTAGAATCCATGAGCTTTGTTCAGTTGTCTTTTTCTTTGCTCGGAGCTGTTCCCATTGTCGACCCAAGTGTCACAAATATCAAAATGTAAACATTCAGTGTTGTTGATGGTCTGTGTCCGAAAAATGTGAGAAGCAAAACACAATGTGTGTGTGTGGGGGGTGAAGGTCCCTACATCTGACAAAACAGTAGCCCTCACTCTTACCTGACATTGTGTGTGTGTGTGTGTGTGTGTGGGTGTGTGTGTGTGTGTGTGTGTGTGGGTGTGGGTGTGTGTGTGTGTGTGTGTGTGTGTACCTGGCTCTCGGAGCAGCAGTTGAGCCATAGCTTGGGAGCTGCCAGCAGAGTTCTCAGCCACACATTGATAGAACCCTTCATCTGACTTCACCAAACCCAAAATCTGCAGGTTGCTTCCATCCTGAAAAAGCCAGCAGATGAGCAGGTCAATGCAAACACCTTCGGACAAACTACCAACCAAGACAACACAAAGCAGCAAATTAGCATATAAATATGTGTATTCCTGATTTGATTAAAGGATTCAGTTCCGTTCCTTCTATCTGACCCTAACGCTTCCAGACATGACTGGGAAACCCCACATATGTCGTCCATTTTGCATTCCAAGATAGCAGCAAGTATTACATAAGAGGAACGTACTGATCACAGCCTCGACGAAGCCGAGCTCTTTGCAGTTTTAAAACCTCCAAGTCCAGCAGAATGGAAAAATCCCACATACAATATTCCTCCTGCAGAAGTCCACAATCCTCAAACCACCACCATGTTGAGTTGGAGGGGTTACATAGTGTAGGAGCTTTATGTTTGGGTCCCCTAAATGCACTCGAAAAATACAATGAGAACAAACATTGGTCTCTGTTTTCCCCTTGCCTGGACATGGGTCACTGGAGCCCCCATCTGGCGACAGGCCTGGAGGGGGGCATGATGGTATGGGCCTGCTGGCCAGGCCTAAATCCATGGTGCCCAAAGAGGCAAAATGGGCGTGCCTTCATATGGCCTCATCTCCCATGAGAGCGGCAAAGGGGTCAGGGGCAAAGGTTGCCGGGTTTTTGCCGAAGGCAGAAACCTTGGTGGTCTGGTCCTCAGCTGCAAAAGCTAGCTCTAATGATTTGGAATGTCAGTTCTCTGGTGGTGAAGGAGCCCAAATCTCCTTGAGACGGGTTGACCTCACTAGAGGTGCCCAATTGAGAGGGGCTCTCCAGGTACTGGGAAAGAGACTAACCCTTTTTTTGAGAGCTTGGAAGGGGTTGTAGAGAAGACTCCTGCTGGAGGATGTCAATGCTCATGCAAGATTTTATAGCTTTCAGCCATTAATCTGGAAAACATAGAAATTGCTTACATGTTAGATGTAACTCACCACAATCTGGAAGTAGTCACTGGGTATGACTTCCTCTCCATTTTTCACCCAGCGGACTGTTGGAGGGGGGTTTCCTGTGACAGCACACTCAAGCTCTATGTCTGTAGACTCGTAGGCAAAAGTGTTGGTCGGATAATTCAAGAACTGAGGTGGCACTGCAGAAATAAACAAATCCACACGTGAGTACAGGAGTTTGAACTAGGACCCCCTGATATTGAAAGACTGACTCAGAAACTCTGACACGATTAAATATCCAAAAGTCTTCACCTCATTACTTTGGTTCATTATTTGTTGGGTTCTGAGGCAGCTGACCATCATTGCTCCTTCTCCTTCCTGTCACTGACATTTTTCCATTTACCAGTTTTTCATTCAGCTTAGTTCAAGGACAATGTCACTGTTAAAAATGACTGTTTGCTCTTTCTTTCTGCCTGACTGCTCCATGTCTGGAGATACTTTGGCACATTACCTCACAAGATGCCACAGTGCATTAATTCCTCATTAATTACCTCTAAAACCTCTTGGAAGCAACAGGTTTTCTTAAGATAGCTGCATACAACTAAACAGTTTTATCCATTAATATAAATAAAAGGAGCACACTGGCCAATTTCATACAGAAGAGAATCATCGAATAGTAGAACCTCCATCTGTAAAGATCAACCTGAGATAGAGAAGTCTCCACGTCCAACCATCAACGACACTGACTTCTAAACCAACCCCGTTGACGTGTTAGAGAAAACGACTAATGGCTCTCTAAAGAACTGTCACAATGTGAGAAAGGGTTTGTGTTGGTGGCAGCACGACGTCTTCCTTAATCTTGGATAATCCATCTCTCTATCTCTGAATAAATAGATACACTGACACATTCTGTGATCATGTTGGTTTTCAATTGTACCCATTGGTGCATATAAGAGAAAATTAAACATGTTGGAGGAGGCAAATAAAGCCCCTGACATTATGCAGGAAAACAGAGGAAACTAGAGTGCATGAGATACGTAAATGAGGACCTAGATGGAGACAGTGGTGGATGGACAGAGAAGTTGAGCTCCATCAATACATCATTATCTGGAGGTGTAACTTTATCACAGCAGTAATGCTCTAATTAAGAGCTAATGATTTTTCTAGACGGTCAGTCGCTGTAGCAGCAACGACCAGTGATGCTGGGATCAAGCAGAAAGCCCACTGAGTCTAGGGATTAGTGTGAGCCAGAACTGGTCAGAATGGACACAGCAGTGTCTACAGAAGCCACCTGAACATCCTCTTTTGTCCACTAGTCAACACAATCACTTGTTCCCTGGTTACATATTACACACTATTAGTGTTGCATTTGCTTTATTGTTATTGTTGAGTTGAGGTGGAACACAGGTCGTCTGGAACCTCCCACCCTGGGTTTTATCTGTGATTAAAAAAGGAATATTTTCAGAACAAAACAGCTCCACTAGCAGATAGTATAATGAGCGTCTGCTTTATCCAGCTGCTCATCCTTGGGTCGATTCAAAGCTCAGGGTGGATGGTGCAATCTCTGCTACAACCCGCCACAAGGCGCTCCACTTTTCAGCACCGCCTCAGTCATTGATTTGTAAATGGCTTCAATAGTTGGGTTGGTTTGTTGAGGATCTTATCAGCAGACCCACTCAGGGCCTCAGCGGGCCTAGATACAGTATTGGAAGCATGTTAAAGCAGCCCCCTGATCATTACTGTTGTTGTCCAGGTCTTGTCTCAATCTCCCAAGGCATCGAGATGGGAGATAAAGACCACAAAGATCATTGTGCCCAAATTGGAGCCAGCTGGGGACGGCAGCCTCTGTACAGGTGCCGACCTGATGGTTGTCTGCTCACACGATGCGAAGGAAGGACCCACTGACCAAACACAAAAAACGACTCTAATTTATTGAAATGGTTATTAAAATGCTGCTGATTATTCTTCTATGTGGTAACATTTGGAGCTGGAGGGAGTCTCTAGAGGATGCATGAAGTATGAGGCCCAAATGGTGCACGTTACATGTTTAACAACACTGTTCACACATTAGTATTCACCTCTGTCATTAAAATGATTATCCATCACTCAGAATGTGTTTTTCACATTAAGTTAAACAGTCATCTCATCAAAGAGATGAAAGGGGAATATCAAAATAGGGGAAATACAATCTGCTGTTGTCCTCTTCTCTCTTCACAATGACACAGTCTAATTGTTGCAGCCTAATATCTTCCAGTCAGCATTCAGATGGAAATCAGCACCATCATTCATTTAACCGAACATCTGCTGTTTGTGTGTGTGTGTGTGTGTGTGTGTGTGTGTGTGTGTGTGTGTGTGTGTGTGTGTGTGTGTGTGCTGGGGTAGGGGAGGGTGGAGATAACGAAGGACATCCTCTTCTACACAATAGTCTGCATCTTTATGGGAGCAGAAACTAATAGCAGCGCTGTTTGGACAGCACTTATCCATTAATTATCTGTCATTAAATGCATCGAGGAACACACACACACACACATGCACACACATCCGCACATGCACAAACACTGCAGTTTTAAAGAGCTGCTAGTGGCTGAGCTACTTTGCTATATCTGTTTTAAGTGTACAGGTGTCACAGAGTATCCATCCAACAGACCACCATTGTTGACTCTACTGTTTATTGGTATAAAAATATGTCATTTCTTTTCAATTTGCTTTAAATCTCCTTTAAACACACACACACACACACACATATATATATGTGTGTGTGTGTATATATATATATATATATTAAATCTCCTTCAAACACACACACACACACACACACACACACACATATGTATATATATATATATATATACATATGAGTGTGTATGTGTGTGTGTGTTTGAAGGAGATTTAAAGCAAATGAACATAAGAAATGACATATTTCTTAACTTCAGTGTTAATGTCATTAATCACTAAAAAGTTGTGTCTATTTTTTCTACAGCTGCACTTAGCACCACAAAGCCCTTCAGCGGTCGTCATGGCAGCAGTGAACAGACAGTGGCAGGATGACGCAGGAAATATTGACGACTAAATAGCTGATGGCAGCCCTGATGGTGACCCAGAAGATCCAAGATCAGCATGTGTTCACTCCCACTGAGCGACACCACACGACCTTCCCTGTTTGCCACAGCTGGATTGTGTGGCTGACAGAAAGGTGACAGCAGACAAACAGGAGGAAGGATGCACCCAACATTCACAGAAAAAAGAAGACATAAACAAGAGAGCAAGGAACTGAACCCTGAAGGAGCATGATGGGTAAAAGTAAGAAAAGAGAAAATGACAGAAGGGCAAAATAACCCATAAACGTCCTTCCAGCAGCAGAGATATGCTGGTGTAGAATAACAAAGCACTGCACAGATGGCAGGATTAATCAGCAAAATCAGAATAAAACTGAGGCGATTCCATCAGTGAGAAGGAAGGTGGATCCACAAGATTCAGACACATCCAGACAATCTGCAGCACCGAGAGGCAGCAGATGGTGAGTAACACACAGATGTCTGTGACAATCAGCTCCTTCTCTACTTTCAGGTTCCTCCCCGTCAGAAAGGCCGTGTTGGGGCCGAAGTCTTACAGTTACCTGTTGAGCTGAACATCAGTCTGGGTGTGGACTCAACGCCCAGCTGGTCAGTTCCTGCTCAGAAGCGAAAGTCACAGCCAATCCTTTGTTTCTTCTCCCCCTTCGGTGACTTGACTGACTAAAATCCTGGATTATAGAGCTTAAGAGACAAAGGCAGGTCAAGCTGATTTGATTTGCTGGGCAGCACTAAAACCCAGCAATCTGACAAGGAAATGAGCAGCACGGTGGACCCAATGTGACAGATTAAAGGGTCTGAATTCACACAGTCGCCAAGGTCTTAACCTGGAAGAGCAGACGCTCACTCAGCTCCATGGCATCTTAAGACCTCCAAAACAGCTTTACAACGGGTTGTTGTTTCAGATTTAATATAACAGTTCATTTCAGTGGTTTCTATTGTGGTTATATTACAGCTGAGGGAATCCGGACAAGGACAAGTCAGATGTCTGTGAAGAATATCAAAGGCAGGATTCTCATCCTTCGTTTAATTATATATTTTATTTATTATTCTTGCATTTGATTTTTTTTTTTTGTGAAATCTGTCACCTGGTCAGTTCAGAGTTTTGGTGGAACAGAAACACTGACTAATTTTATCTGATTAAACGCCCCGAACCCCCGCTGTTCATACTGTTAACCAATTAATCTCTGGAGTATGTTCAAGGTGCTGCTGCTGGGAATTGCAGCTGCCGCATTGCTCCATCCCTCCTTCCATCCATCCACCCATCCACCCGTCCCTCCACCTGCCTATCCATCCATCCATCCATCCATCCATCCATCCATCCATCCATCCATCCATCCATCCATCCATCCATCTGGAAAACAACTGGTAGACCTGAGGGCAAGCCTCAAGTTCCAGAGACACACGAGTCTGCAACATCCTCTGTCCCACTGAGACCTGGCTGATCCTGACCCTCCTGGACCACAGCCTTCAACCACCAATGACATCAGCATGTTCATGGACCCGGTTGTTGGATAACTGGATGAAATGTCAGGACATTTCCTAACCAGAAGCTGTGGGTAGACAAATCTATCCAGGGTACCCTGGCATCCCCTACAACGCCATCCTCGGAAAATGCTGTGGACTACAAGGTTGGATCTTACAGCGTTTACAGGGCAGTGAGTGAGGCCAATCATCGCTATTAGAAGCGGCTGGAGCTGTAGCTTTAGCAGTCTAACCCAAGGCAGGGTCAAAGGACAGGGACGAAGTATGCCGCACCCACATCTACGGTGGTCACTGACTTCCCTCTGGTGGATAAACCTGATCTTGAACAATTTCAATGCCCGTTTAAAGACCAACAATTCAATATCGGACATACAACCGTTGGAGAGGAGGCGGTGCTAACTGTCATTGAGCACAAAATCAAGAGGGAGTTTAGGGGTGTAAACACCAGGAAGGCTATGGGGCCAGATGAGGTGAGCAGCTGGTCAAAAACCCCATCACTTCCTCTCTGCTTGCTGCTCAGGATCCCCTGCAGTTGGTGTATTGCTCCAAAGGATCCACCATCACCTGCCTGCTCCACATCGCTCTCACCCACAGAGATTATGTGAGAACTATTCATCAGCATTCAACACCTTTGTCCCCTCTAGGCTGGCCACCAAGATGAGTGACCTCAAGCTGAACTTTTCTCTGTGCAGATGGGTTCTCAGCTTCCTGACTGCTAAAACATAGGTGGTTGGCATGGGCAACCACACCTCATCTCACCCCCTCAACACCGAAGCTCCTCAAAGGTGTGTGCTCAGTCCCCTGCTGTACACCCTCTACACCTATGGCTGCTCAAACACTACAGAGGACAACATTGTCAAGTTTTCCGACAAAACGGCTAGTAAGTCTAATTTCTGATGAGTCGGCAGGCACAAGAGAGATTCACCACCAGGATGATTGATGCCAACTTAGCAACCCTAGTATCTCTACCATCTGAGAGCCCCTGTCAGGGTACCCAGGAACTCGAACAACTGCTCTGTAGAGAGCATTCTGAGGGGAGTGGGGACAGGGAGTAGCGACAATCAGGACATTCTGGGCATCAGGAGGGTGGTCTGCTCAGCTGGGACCCCCCCCCCCACACACACACACACACCACCACCACCACCACCACCACCACCACCACCACAGTATAGAGGGCACTTCTGAAACACAACACTGCAGAACTAGGGCCTCCAGGATTCTGAATAACCCACCCTTTGCTCTGCTACACTGTTGCCTTCAGGGACATGGTACCGCTGCCTGCAGGCTCCTACAGAGAGGATGAGGATGAGCTCCTTTCCTTAGGCCGTCCTCATCCTCAACTGACACTGAACTGTACTCTACTTATCTACCCCCTCTGGTCATTTCAGTTCACTGCAGAAAACGCAGCAAGATTTGCACATATTTAGCATATATACAGATAATGAGATTTTTTCCATGTAATTTCAGAATGTTCCACCAGAGTCTTGTTTACATAGTTTAGAATTGTTGTTGTTGTTCTTCGTATCCCTGTGTAAAAGGACGTTAAGCAGCTCACAACAGTAAGAATTAAATTCTATCTAAAATAACTCAAATAACCCGCAACATTAAACTAGTATTTATGATCTGCATTATTCTTTTGTCCCCTACTGAAATTACAACTGCTAGTTTTATTCCCAAATGAGTTGGAATTAAATCAGTTTAATGTCTAACAAAACATTAAAAAGCTTTATGTTTAACTTAAAATGCCAATTGTCAGCACACCTCTCCCCAATTCCTTTGTTTACTCAGGATTTTAGAGCTTTGAATCAATATTCTGTCTTTACATCTAAAGATAAGAACAGTGAAATAATCTGAGGAATGATCTGACCCTATTTTTTAAATAAGAAGGGTATAAGCTAAAAAAGACATGGGTGTCCTTAGATCCAAACACCTTTCAGCTCTCATAAACCATAACATCACTTTTGCTGCCATTATTTGGTGGTTGTGCTGCACTCTGACCTTCTGTACATTTTGCCTGTCTTTGAGGGAACTCTTGCCCCAAGGAACCACTTTAGACCCCCATATGAGCCCCTTACACTTTGTGTGCCTGGCACTGGGGTGATGGCATGGACGCCATCTCACCTGCTGCAGGGATCAAAGGCTGTAACACGCTTGTATCACTGCCCCAGGCAAAGCTGGAGAGGTCAGGGGTCAGTGACCAAACGGCTGCACAGACCATGGACATAGACGACCAGAGGCTGCAGGACTGTGTGTCTGCTCTAGTGGTCTGCATCACAGTGGGCCCTCAGGAAATGGTGCTTTCAACCTTCCTCTTTACCCTTGATACGTCCGACCCCCCACGGACAGTTGTCACTTCCAGAAATGTCGATTTCCCACAATACCCAGTCCACTTATTCTGCCTGTCCTAAAATAACCAGTCTGCTTCTCCTGTTCACCTCAGTAAAACCTGTTTTCACACGCAGTAGAAGACAAAAATCAGAATCTTATTGAAAGGATTCTGTAGTGTTAAGACACCTTTATAGATATTCCTTTCAAGAAAAATGCAAATATTTGTCCCACCAATCACATCACACAGTAAGACAGTGTTGTCAGACAGCAGCAGCCTCCAGTCACTTAAAACGGCAACACATTGTAAAATTTGTGTTGTGGTGAATAAACCGGTGACAGTTAACCCTGATGGTATGGTCAGACCTGCTGCAGGCAGACGCCATTCCCAGGTTACACCACGCCTGTTTGCAGGCTGCCGAGAGCAAAGTGTAAATGGAATAATAATCTCCAGACAAGAAGGATGCAAACAGCAGAGAGATGAGCCGAGCTAGGGGGAGGACGCAAATATAAAAGGGTTAATTTGCAGATTTCCCCCAGAGAATCCAACAGCTGCTTCTGTTTGCTTTCATCTCTTAAGTGAAAGAAAAAAATGGATCGTCATTTGTTCCATGAAGGCTTCGAAATATTTCATTTCTGATGAGCTGCGTATGCAGGGATGATGGAAGTGACAGCTGCTGGAGCAAACCACTGACGTACCAGATAAAGAAAGATTACCCTCCTTTTTACAGCAATACAGCAGACACGCCCTCCAATCACCACAAGAATAGAAAGAAAATAATCCCTAAAAGATTAGCGTTGACTTGTAGTGGTACTTTTCACACTTTCTACAGTCTATTCTTTGATGACTTGTTGACAGTTGGACCTATCTGCCTGATCACAAACCACTCTGTTCCTGCTCTGGAACCCTATGCAGCAGTCAGTGCATCAGAAATGTGCCTGTGGAGATGTGGATTATACTCTTCACTTCTGTGTCCAAGCGCGACCAGTCCTTCCATCTCCAACATTGGGTCAGGACGGTGTCTCTGGAAGGGTTGTGAACTTATTCTGACTGAATACTGAACACAAGATTGGGTTCAATATTTCAGGGAATGCTGCGTTAGCAGGTTTTTGGTGAGCGGGTGGCATCCTTGAGCTCTCTGACCATGAGAACACGAGCACTACTGCAGTTCTGCAGGCTGGGTCCCAACAATCAGAACCACTGTTGTGATGGTATAGGAAGACTCTGACTGGGCACCATAGATCAGCATGATTGGGCCACCTTCTAAGGTTTTGATTCCATCTATTATTTTATTTATCCAGGAAGGAGTGCTTATATATTTTTCTTATGAATGAATGAGAACATTATAAATTACATATCCATTGGTTACATCTATGGGCTGTAAAACACAATCCCTGAATAACAACATGTGGAACCATGCAGAAGATGGTCCACAGCAGCAGGTGCTCCTCATGGAAGCTCAGAACAGGTCAGAATTTGGTATAAACAACAACATGAAAGCTTGGATCCACGGTATCAATGGTTCAGACTGGTGCTGCTGGCATAGTGGTGGTGGTGGGGGGATTTCCTGGCACTCTTTGGGCCCCTCAGAACCAGCTGAACATGGTTTAAATGCTGCAGCCTCAGAATGTTGCTGCTGACCATCTCCATCCCTTTAAGATGACAGTGGACCATCTTCTGATGGCTACTTCCAGCAGGATGATGCACCCTGTCACACAGCTCAGATCATCTCTAACTGTTTTCTGGACCAGGACAATGGGTTGACTGTACTCCAGTGGCTCCCACAGTCACCACATCTCAGTCCAGAAGATCACCTCTGAGATGTGGTGGAGAACAGGAGATTGTAATCTCAACAGATCTGCAGCAGTTACATGATGCTCTCATGTCAATATGGACCAAAGTTTCTACCGTACTTGGAAGCACAGCAGCTCTGCTCCTTTACCTTTATTATCTATGAGGAGAATTAGAATATATGAATATAAATACAATGTTTTTCACAAATTTCACACTGCTTTATATCTGCATTTTGCCATTAAATAAAATATTTTCCTTTTTTATTACGGAAGTCACATTTTACAGCCAACATTTTCTGCAGTTTGTAACCAGCTGCTGCTTGAGGCATCTAAACACACCTGAATACACAAGTGGTTTCTGCTGTGCCCGGGAAGCTGAGGAGCAGTCAGACAGTAAATACAAACAGATTATTTTAAATAAAAGCTCCTGGAGCAAACATGGGTGTTGTAATTCATATTTTATAAGAGCATTTGATTGTGGGAGTGTTTCTCTTCCCTGTCTGCAAGCAGGAGCCTCTTCTGTCAACACAGCATCGTGAATCATTTATTTTACTTTCCACTTTGTGGGATGACAGGCTCTTATCGGTTTCTTTTCTGCAGGTTTTAGTCTCCTGGGAGCTCTGAGATCTTACAGGATTGCTTGCTTTTATTTTCACATAAGTAAGAACTAAAGACTCCTGTGAGGTCTGAGGTTAGCATCAGGTGGGTGTTTCACCATGTAACATCTGTTATCCAGACCCTTCCTGGACCCCTCATGTTATGCTGTAACCTGCACCTACAGGCAAGGAAGACTTACCGAGGACACCCAGCTCAGCCTGTGCAGTGATGTTCTGGTTCCTGTTGGCAGCTGTGCAGCTGTAGCTGCCCGAGTCATCGTCAGTGACGCTCCGGATGAGCAGATTACTGCCGACCAGCAGAGAATACTTCTTATTCCTGCAGAGAGGGAAACACTGCCTTACACATCTACCTGTATTCTTAGTCACATGTGCAGCCCACACTAAAAGATATCTCTACATTTTTTATAAATAAATAAGTAAATAAATAAATAAAATCAAGCATCAACTTGTTCTCTGAGTTGCAGTAAAAGTCACTGACCAGCTCTGGATGAGCTCCTCTCCTTTTCTCCACTGAATGCTCGGTGTTGGGTATCCAGAGACAGAACATTCCAGCACCACGTCTGTTCCCAGCAGAGCTGTTACTTTGGAGGGACGCTGGAGGAACTGAAGACTTCTAGGCAGACCTGGTTCTGAGCAGCAGAATAACAGCTTTTCAGAAGTGTTTTTTTTAACCTTTGATAGAGATTTATTTAGAGATGCTGTCATGTCATGTGATAACTGCACTCAGAAGTTTCAGAAGTTCGAACTGAAACCACCATCTGTCCAAGAAAAAGTACAGATCTTTGGTTTTTACCTGCCACCATCAAAAAAACAAGAGCTATTACAAGAGAAGTACTCCTGTTGTAATAAAGTTTAAATATAATGAAGGTTACCAGCAGATCCACTCAAAGGACTCAGGTTCTCCCCAACAGAACCTACTGTCCTCAAAGAGTAGAATGTGGAAACATTGACATGTTTCTGAGTCATTAACAGGTGTCACTGTTCATTATGTCTGCATTCAAGCAGATTCTATGTTTGAATCTGTTTGCTTATGAAAGCCAAAACCACTCTAACATGATCAAAATGCATGTGTGAAAAGCTCAATAGAGTTTTTAGAGGAATAAATGTGGAAGGTGGACGTTTGAGCGACTGAGTTGTGTGTGATGGAGAGAGGGTGTGTTGGCATACCGCTGATGTTTGTAGTCATCACAGTTTGACAAATCACAACTGCTGACTATAAACATTACACATATCAACTTTATGATTCGGGGAAGTCTGTAGAGCTGATTTATCGTGTCAGTCAGGGGTGTCCAGAGCCAGTCCTCAAGGGCCTCAATCCTACCACACAGGCTTTGGGATCCATAGACTGTAAAACTGGACGTAGTCGCCAGGTCATTGAAAACTGATAAAAACTGATTTTACGTCCACAGAGATCCACGGGGAACTCCAGAAAGCTCTGGTTCTGATCCACTCCCATTCATTATGAAATATGAAATAGTCATTCCAAATCAGCCACAACAGCATCAACAAGCTAAATTTTATCATCCTAAAGTATGATCTGGTTGTGAGTTCCATAATTAATTAGATATAGATCCTTTAAAAGTGGAGTACAGCACAGTCTGTGGGTGGGCTACATAGAGTAACATCAAGTTAAAGGTGAAAGAGCTGTCTGCCTGGTAGGACAGAAATCCTGACTGGCTTGGGGCACTTGAGGACTGGATCTGGACCCACCTGCTGTCTCGTCAAAGATTTTAAGACCATTCACATATAAATACTGCGATGTGTGGAGACTACGTCCTAGTCAGGCATCTTTCCCTCCCACAGCATTTGCATCTGGACCTGAGTCCCAACCCCTACCGTGATCTAGCTGAGGTATTAAATAAAGCTGATGGCGTCTCAGTGCACCCCATAAAATATATTAAATTTAGTTCATGTCAATTTAAATCAGTGCACTTCACTAGAATCTTGTCTAATGAAGATTTTACAGAGCCAGAGCAAGCATCCTTGGTGAGGTAAAACTGCCTTTTACTGTAATAAGACGAAATAGTAAAATTGGGGCCCCTTTTTCGGTCACAATTAAATTTCCTACTAACCAAGATGTGAAATCACCACACGACAGTCATCCCCTGCCAAGCAGCCCCTTATCCAGGGTCAGGCCTGTAGCAAATTCTTCTAGTCTGAGTTTCTTGAAAGTCTCACACTGGAGGGGATTTCATTACCAGTTTACCAGCTCCTGATGGATACACCACCATACACGATATCATGGGTATTTTTTCCACACCTAAAGACTTCCTCCTTCTATCTAAACCCTTTTCCTGTGTGAAAACAGCAAATGTTCCTGTTGAAAATGGCTGTATTTACTGCAGACACACTCCAGGTTTGGAGCCTTTTATAAAAAAAGAATTTCCCAGTCCCTTGAATCTGCCATGCACTGCAGACTTGACTTCTGGTCAACAGAAGCCTTAAATCAAGTGCACAGAACTCTGACAAGTTCTGAATTCTGCTACAAGTGTTAATAAATGCTGCTGTTAACACAAGAAAAGTGCAGTTTGACAAGCCAGGCGATTGGCCACTATTACTCTAGTATAAACTATACTTATAAATCGGCCCTATCAACGTCCTACAGGTGAGTTTTCTGTGGCCAAAAGGCTGAGAACGCAGAAATGAATGAAGGTGGCTGAAAAATGTGACAAAAGACATTGAAAGCCCTCAGCATGGAGTAATTTCCAGCATATTGTATGTGCTTTGAGGTGGGTGTGGATTTGAAGGGCAAGGTACATGTAATTATCCTCCTAAAGAGCAACATTCGTACTCAGAAAGCTCCCGCTGATGGAGCAAAGGAACACTTCAGAAGCATGTTACGCGTATAAAAGTGAGTTAACGCTGTAATTTGAAGGGACAAGTGGAATATGGGACTAAGAACGGTGGCTGACACAAAGAAGCAGGTTGAAAACACTTGTCTCCGCTCAACCACTTCCTCAACACTTGTAATTTCTAACTGTATAACAAATAGCTCGAAAAAGAAAGTGGAGAGGACACAGCCTAGGACAATATAGCGTCAGAAGAACCCCCTTCCATTCCCTCCCCCACCCCTCCCCTCTCCATCGTACTCCCACAACACAGCAAATATCAAGGTGCCAACAGTACCTGGAAGGACTCGGAGTTCTGCATCACTTCCTGTCCTGCTGCTGCCAGGATTGTCTGCCAAACACCGATACATGGCCGAGTCGGGGGGCTGGACACGGCTGACCTGCAGTGAGCCAGATGGTAACATCGCTAGATGAGAATTGGGGTCGAAGGTCACAGGCAGGTCTTCTCGGTTCTTCTGCCAGCGGATCACAGGTGATGGGTCACCCGAGACCTTACATTCCAGCAGAGCTGTGTCGCCAAGGTAGGTAGACACAGACTTGGTGGGAATAACAACCTTAAGGGGACCTGGAAGGAGAGAATATCGCTTAATTAAGCATTCATTTTTTTCACTGCTATTGGGCTATTAAGTGATCTAAATCAACCCATAATCTGAAATACAACGATGTTGCAAGGGATCGATAATCCCAAAAATTAATATCAGGGCATCATTTGTTGCACTCTCACAAATATTAGATTAACATCTAATTCAAATTTCCAGCTGTTTCTATAACAGTCCTGTGTTTGTGATGAGCTGTTGGACAGTTATGCCACAGATACCAGACCTTTTCTATACTGTGATAAAAATAGAGGAATAGTCAAACTAATAATTTGAATCTGCTGCAGGGAGAACGGTTATAGTGGCAGCACTAAAGCAGCGGAAGGAAGGTGATGTGAAGCAGGAAGTACAGCCTGTTGAGCCTCTCATAGAGGTGGGAGGATCACAAAATGCAAGAAGATGTGTCAGGTGGAGAGTTGGAGAATACCAGCAGGAGCACAGATGAAAGTCAGGCGGAAAAGCAGGCAGAGTGTGGACGAGTAGTGTCCAGCCCACTGTGTTAAGGACCCGTGCTGTTCCCTGTCTGATAAGATCCAATTCAGCAGCAAACAGCCTGTAGCTGGATAAACATGTGACCTTGCTGCCTGCCAGCCTCAGTCTGGTCTCCCAGTAAAAGGACCACATACATCATCATCATCTGATGCGCATGCAAAACATCCATCCAGCAGCATCCTGTATGAGATACTGGACCAGAAGGAGAGGGGAGCAGGGAGGCTGTAGCCCCACCACCCTGACAGGCAGCAGAATGGACAAGAATATTCCTTGTTGGGTTAAACCCTAAAGCCAACAATCCCAAGGACATCCAAGACCTCAACCTTCAAAGGACTACTGATGGAGCCCCTGCACCTAAAGGAAGGACAGCACGGCCCCACCCCCGAGCATCCCAGGCCCGGGCGGAGCCAGCCACACGGTCCCGCGACATTTACGCTTCAATGAAACAATATTTGTGGTATTTGTAGGGCAGAAAAGTTTGGTTTGACTCTGAAACTGAGTGACCAGTGTGTCGTGGTAGCTGGGACGTGAAGCGCAATGTGGTGTGAGCAAAGTTGACAGGAACGCTGATGTGGATCCGGGTTGTGTCTTACGTAAGTTCTGCTGCTGTCAGCTCCTGTTTGGCTCCCACTTCTGCCTGCAGTTACACAAACCAACACCTACACAGCCCATATGACCATGTTACTGTCACTTCACATCAGCGTTTCATTCCTGAAGCATCACAATAAAATGTGTCACAGTAAAAAGTTTCAAAATATTCAATATTCAATAAGTTCAAGAAATGGGCAAGAAAACTGTTAAAAATTAATTAAAGGCTTAACAACAGATTTATTAATCATTCATCTACATAATAATCTATCTCAGCTCATGCAGCACATAGGTCAACTGGGTCCTGTCCCCTAAAGCTCTGCATATACGTCCCTCTGGTTTGGACCAGGGAAACATTCTATAAAACTGCACTGAGAGCAAAGACGCACAACTTGGATCAACACCAGAAAGGAAGAGAAGTGTGACAGATGATCTGGAAAGGAGGAGATGAAAAACTGCCTGAACACATCCTCTTTGCGTTCCAGCATGAAACTGGCAGTTCTTTGATATTTATCATTCAAACAAATAACATTTAAATCTGGGCAACATCTCATATGGGTTTTGAATAGAAGTCTGAAAAGCTAAACTTAATGAAAACATGGAATTTGCTTGCTTGCCAGATGTCAGAAAATACAGAATCAATCAGTCTCAGTTAATTAGGTCTAAAGTCTGAGCTTCCATGATAATATGGCAGAAGAACGCTCAGATGATCAGCCTGCGTGCTGAGCCCTCTCACTCATAATCTATAATAAATCTAGACACAAAGCTTCCATCTAGTAATTATTGCACTACCCTGAAAACTTGAGGAAGCTGTTATATATTTAATGGTGGCTCAGTGTGAAGAACCAGGACTTGCCTCTTAATGGCTCCATTCTATTGATCTCAAGATGTTACTAAATTGTATTAACCTACAATTACCGTGGTTATATTCAATGAATATGAAGCGTGAAAACGGGGGCTACATGTGAGCCCCCACAGAGGGTGTGAAGGGCAGGTCAATGTGTTGTGCAGATAATATAACCTTATGAGGAAGTCTCTTACCAGCCACACTGACTCTGGCTATGCGGCTAACAATGCTCCCCAGTCCGTCCAGCGTGGCGAGGCACTGGTATTCCCCTTCATCAGGCCGGTGGTGTCGTGAATGCATCACATTCTGCACCAGTAGTGAACCATTTGCAAGCTGCTGCCGCCTCTCGTCTACCATTGTGCTTAGCAACACGCCGTCCTTGCGCCATGCGATGGAGGGAGGCTCCGCCACTGCGTCTGACTGTGCCTGGCAGTCCAGCTGCAGCGTCCCTCCTTGCACCGTCACTGTGTCCTGAGGCTCCTGGGAGAAGGTGAATTCCATAAAACTTCCCAAGCTGGATGAAGAGGAGGGAGAAGAGAAGGTATCTGATCCTGTAGGAGGTGGAGAGAAGGTGGTACAACGTAAGACACAGCGAGTCATCAGGGCTTCTTCTCTGTGTAACCAAACATTAGTTTTCAGATTTCAACCCCAAAAAGACCTGAAATGCAACCAAAGAGAAAGAAAGAACGGGCTTCGTCCACTATAATGAGGACTAACTATTGGTAGTAATAGTAATCCAAAGGTTGCGTCAGTAAGGTCAACCGCAGTAAACCCTAGATGTTCAAATCCATTCTCTGACTCCCAGACTGAGAAGGGTGAGGCCCAACAACAGTTTTTACTTGGGTCTGAAGAAAGACAGGAGGACGGTCCCAACAGGTAGTGTACTATCCTCAACATTACACCTGTGACATGGGTCCACCTGTCTTTATCCATGAAAAGCTCCAGAGAGCCGCTGGTACCCTTGCTGATGCAGTGTTCTGAGGCAAAGGTCAGTAGAGCGTCACAGTGGCAGATGTCAGGCCCTCAGGCCAACTTCCTGCATTCAGAGACAATCACACCAGTGGCCAGCAGGATCTTATTTGGGAGGGCTCTGGTCTCCTTTCACGGGAGCAGACGCCAGTAGTGCTGATGGGCTGTGGCCCCCTCTCCCTCCTGGCCCTGTCCAGCTCTCCAGGAAACAGTATGTTACTCTGTGAGAGCTAACCTTCTACTGATGGGTGGATCCCAACCAAGGTCACAAGCAAGAAACACAACCGGCTGAAATGAATCGGTTGACTGATTTCATTCTAGTCAGTGAATCAATAAGTTAAATAGGACAAAATTTGCTCGCAAATGTTGTTGCTGTAATATTATACTATAAAAAGATTATTAAAAATAAATGCTTTAATGAGTGTTATGACAAATGCTAGTTTATATGCCAGTGTAGACGACTAATGCAGCACATTTCATTGTAAACAAAACAATAACAGTCTACTGTACTAATAATTATTATGGGGTGGGCTCATTTAGGACTTTAACACCGGGAGGTCTCCCTGTCTTTCTGCCTGGAAAGTAGGTGTTTCATCTAGCACCACTGTGGTAACCTGACCAGTCTCGTTACCATGGCAATGTGTTGTTGACCAACCCCCCCTCCAGAAATTTCATTTTTACACAGTTTGTCCTCAGATTTCTGGAACCAGATAATAGTTTTCTGAAGTTATGTTCAGCATAAAAGTAATCCATCAGCGGTGGTGGCAGAGTTTATCCTGGTTTGTAATCTGGAAGAAAATGACTTTTATTGTTTGGTTCTTTATTAATTTCAAAGATGAAGAAGATGTAAACATTGAAACTTTTGTTTCCAAGGGTGTGGCACACGGCTGCACTGGTCTTAACAGATTTTATTGTTATTGTTTTTGTTATTGTTGTTATTGTTATTATTATTATTAATAATAGTAGTAGTAGTAGTAATAGGAGTAGTAGCACTAGTATTAGTATTAGTAGTAGTAATAGTAGTAGCAGTAGTAGTAGTAGTAGTAGTAGCAGTAGTAGTAGTAGTAGTAGTAGCAGTAGTAGCAGTAGTAGGAGTAGTAGTAGTAGCAGTAGTAGTAGCATTAGTAGTAGTAGTAGTAGTAGTAGTAGTAGCAGTAGTAGTAGTAGTAGTAGTAGTAGCAGTAGTAGGAGTAGTAGGAGTAGTAGGAGTAGCAGTAGTAGTAGTAGTAGTAGCAGCAGTAGTAGCAGTAGTAGAAGAGGTAGTAGTAGTAGCAGTAGTAGTAGCATTAGTAGTAGTAGTAGTAGTAGTAGTAGCAGTAGTAGTAGTAGTAGCAGTAGTAGTAGCAGTAGTAGCAGTAGTAGCAGTAGCAGTAGTAGTAGTAGTAGCATTAGTAGAGTGGCAGGAGGATGGACGGCTCTGTTATTAGAGAGGAGCAGCTGAGCTCAGCTGGGCTCCTCCCTGGACATAAAATATGAGCTGATCAGGTCAGCGATATCTGTACCTTATTATGAGTACTATCAGTGTTATTAGTGTTGTTGTTATTTTGTTAGTAGTTTATTAGTTGAATTGTTCAAATGTGGGATCATAATGATTCTGTCCATCATGAAAACCTCTCTCCTATCAAGAAATTAGGAGCTGGTGAGCTGTACACACACACACACACACACACAGCTGTCCTCCTCCTCATAGCCTGACTGAGGTTTTTGCATCTGAGCCACTTTAGCAGCAGTAACGTGCAGCAAAGGTCCCACTAATACGTTCTGTCCTGTCTGTGATGCTTTTACAGTGTTTGTCCTGGACAACAGAGCTGAACTCGTGTTTGTTTTTCCATTTCAAACATCTCACGTGCACATCGGCAGAAAACAGTAGGGAAGAATTCTTCATTTTTAAAAGAACGATATTCCACGTCCACACTTCAAGTCCAAGAGTGAAGTGAACTGGACTTGGGAGGATTTGATTTTAATCCATTTGGAACCTCTTCCAGGGTTTCCCCAGAAGCTGACTGTGAGAGGCAGCAGAAGCCGTCCAGCATTTGACTGATAAGACGACTCAGTGACAGTGAGGTGGCAAACAGCCAAGGCTTCACACGCACACACACACACACACACACACACACACACACACACACACACACACACACACACACGGGCACATGAGCACTACGTCTGCCACCATGTGCTAGCTTTCTTGTACGTACATGCTTCTAAAGGAAATCATAAAAACATATTTTATCTGCAAAGTGGGGACCTTTTTGGAAATGAGGACATGTTCTCTGGTCCTCACAACTTCAAACTGCTGTTTGAGGACCAAAGTCTTGGTTTTCAAGTTAAACTATGGCTCCTCTTAGCGTTCGGGTGTGACGGTTGCTGATAGAGGCTTCGGGAAATAAAACAGTGGAAATGTGAAATGAGCTACATGCTGTCTACTGCTTCAGGCTTCATCTCTGTGCTGATATCTTCACTTAGATGAATCCAAATTGGAGGACAGAAACCCCAGGAACACAGACCAGGTTCTGTGAGGTGCTACCTAGACAGGGAGCTGGTTCTACAGCAGGCAAGTATGGGAAGATCTAGATGATATAACAGCTCCTATAAGTATGACCAAGCACCAAAGCATGTTAAAGTGCATAGGTCCACATACAGAACCTCGAGGAACTTCATGATGTAAGAGGAGGAAACATCCTCTAATGTAAATGTAGAAAAATACAATAAAAATGCAGATGAAGATGACTTCAAAGCAAATAGATCTGCATCTCTTCAGATTTATAGCCAGGCAAAGTTCAAATGTAGAGTGGCAGCAGGTCCAGAAGGACCTTCCAGACGTTCCCCCTCCTTAGCAAACATCCCTGCTGTGTCAGGGGGGTTCCACAGTATCCACAGACCAGATGGGGAATCTAATCCCTTCAGTCCAATCTGGGTCTAAATTCAGGATCTTCTCCAATTAAAAATGCCCCCAAAATCCTCCAAAGGAAAGGGCCCAGGAGGAAACCTAATCCGATCATAATCCCCCCCCCCCCGCTGATACGTTCAGTCACATACTGACATATAGGAGCTCCTCAAGTCAAAGAAGAGGACATCAGCTCGGTCTCTCCAGTCTCCAGTCTGTTGTGTTGGGTCCTTCCAGGTGTGTTTGTGCGGCACATCATGGTGAAGTGCTTCTGTCCCTTCATGATAGAACTCCTACACGAAGCCAACTCCTGGCACACATATCCAGATGTGTGTGTGTGTGGGGGGGGTGTGGGTGTGTGGGTGTGTGTGTTCAGCTGTGAAATTGTTAAACAGTGGGCTCTCAGTAGGACACAAAGGGTGGATGACAAGCGAGACTTGACTTCTCAAAGGAGGATTAATGCTATGCAAACACACATGTGCGCACACACACACACACATGCACTCTCTCACACACACACACACCACAGCTGTTTTATAGTGTCTGACCCTCAACAACCCTTTTTTTTAATGACAACAACGGAGAAAACCTGAAAATCACTGTTATTATCTGTCTGTTCCCTCTTATTCTAATCACTTTTTGTTTGGGATCTTGGTTGCTGTGTCTAATGTCCTCTGGTTAGTAACCGATATTTCCCTTCCCTCCACTCAGGCCCAGCATAAACTGTTGTTGCGTCCAGTACAGCCAGTAAACACTGGTATAAAGCTAATACTGTCCATGTAGCAGCTACTGCACTGCCTGTCTGTCCCCAGGAGACGGGTCCCTCATCTGTGGCTCCCCTGCAGGTTTCTTCTTTGTCCTTACAAAGGTTTTAAGTCTTTCCTGACTTGGTTCGAGGGTCTAAGGACAGAGGAGGTCATGACTGTGCAAATTTTAAAGCCCTTTTAAAGAACTGGTGTCCTGCTAACTCTGTAGGCGTTAATGAGGGTTTGCTTTGATCCGCACTGGGATCGTTTCCATCGTTCTCTCATTTCAGGCTTAGTTTTTGCTTTGCAGAGGTTTCTCCTGCTTCAGCTGGAAACCAGCGCCGCCCAACTGGGGTCACCAGTTGTGGCTGGCGTTGTGCACGTTGCTGTGGGTGTGTAGGGCGGGGATGAGGTGATTGTGGGGCCATTGGAACAGGAGAATCCATTTACATAATGAGGACACAGGAGTGTGTCTGCGTGGCTGCATCATGTCGACGTCTCACATTCTCTTTAAGGGGCTTTTTACTGCAGATTTGCTTCACAGCAATAATTTCACCAGCTTTGTCTCCATCACCCCTTGTTCTCACTTAAACACAGTAGCTGTGTCCTTTCTAGCCACCCTCATCATACAGCCTTCATAGATCCTTCCATTCCTTCTCTTCTCGTTTCCTTCCTGGGGGGTGGGGGAGGGGGGGGTCACTGACCCACATCACCCCACATTGTCAGATTTCAGATCGATAGTATTGATCTGAAAACTTCTGCAGCTCTACGTGTTTATGCTTTTTGATATGTGTAAATGTTGTTGTATTGATTTGAACTGAGATCTTTTTGAATATTGAGCTGCTTGGCTATAATTAGGATTCCTGTAGAACATTGGAAGTTGACCTTATTTGAGCTCCAGTATGAGCATACACACAGTAAATTAATGAGACTTTATTTATGTAAATAAGCTTCCTGAATCCTCCGAGCATCTGATCACAGCGGAGCTCATTTATGAGCTCACCTGAGCTGCAACTCCATGGGGGTTTTCTGCTCCGGTCTACGACCGAGTGCAGCCACAGATCCTTTTAAAAGCTTTTAAAAGTAGTTCTGCCACAATAGTGGCTCCAGCGTTTCCAGTGTGATGGTGTGTGGTCAGGCTGTCAGCTGACCCAGAGTTTGTGTGTGTGTTTAAAGATGGCAGCCTCAGCAGCTGTAGAAATAAACTCATATCCAGCTGCTTCAGATTAAAAGTCCTGATGTCATCAGTCAGTCGCAGCAACAGCTTGTTAGGAGCCGTCGGTGTAATCAGCCTTTTCAAAGGCGTAATGGCTGCCGGCTCGGCTCGGCCTGAATATGTTTTGAGTTCAAATGTAGAAGAATCTGCCTGTGGGGATGTTTATCTTCATCTCATCTTCCAAAACTTAAAACATATTCCAGAAAAGGTAATTACATGATTATAGCACAGCCTGTGAAGCAAGACCTGTCCCTTCTCCTGGTGAAGAAACTGGTACTCTTCTATCTACAGTAAGTGTCTTCTTGTCTTGAAGCAGCAGCAATAAATCCTCTTAAATTAATATTTGAATGTTGGTGATGTTTGTGTGACTGTCAACACCCTGCTGATGGCTTGGATCTATTAAGGAAACACATTTAAATGTGGCTAAAAGGAATTCAAGAACAACACCAGAAACATTGATGCCAGAGAGGGGGGCTGGGATGAGTCCATCCAGTGGTGGCCCCTGCCTTCGCCCATCACCCGAAAAGGAAAAGGCTACCAAGAATGTGAAACCAAACCAGAAGCAGGTTGCTAAACTGCTCAACGAATGTAATAAACTAGATATATATTTACAGTATATGTCAGAAAAGTTAACACTCAGCAATCATTTACTAAATATTCACCTTTTTTCTGATCACAGTTTGAGGTGAAATCATTAAAAAGGTTGAAAAAAGGCGCTCCGGACTGATCACGTTACACTTCAGCACAGCCACCAATCAGATTTTACAGTTTCTACCCTTTATTTAGCAGATTGTCTGACTCGTCACAACAGATTTTGTTGCTACTGACAGGTGCCAAAGAGTCATCAACACATCTGCTGAGAGACACCACCGTGCTGCACGCCGTCCGATCTGTGTCTGCGCCCGTCTGACATCTGTGACCAATCAGGACAGAAGCCACAGGCTTTCCAACTGCCGTCCCCCGAGACAAAGCACCCCCCACCACCAACACACACACACACACACACACTCACACGAGCCTGACAGATTGGTAGTTTATGGGTGTTAACAGACAGAAAGCCTCTTTCTTCACCATCATCAGTCACTGACTTCAGACCCTCCTCCTCTTGGGCTCACATCACTTCTGTGTGTGTGTGTGTGTGTGTGTGTGTGTGTGTGTATTTTCTTTGTCTGTGTGTAGGTCTGGTTTATTAAGGAGGGAAATAAACACAGCTAAACGTTTGACGTCTGTGGAGCCAAACACGTCTAAATGCAAGACGTGAACACGTGTGTGTTTGTGGAAAAGTGGGTGGGGCCAGTGTGTTTATTTCAAGGTCACTAGTCACCAGTGTGTTGATGTGGGGTGAAAAGGGTCACCATTCCACACAAATCAGACAATGGTTAATGCATCAGCTCGTGTGAAGCAAAGAGGGAATCAAAGGTGTTAATGGGACAGGATCTGACCTGAGAGTCTCGCTCAGTGACTCTCTGGTGCTTCCAAACCCACATATGTCCACCAGACTGGATCACCAGGGTCTCAATGCTTTGATCTATAGGCAGACAGAACTGCACAGACAGCAGTGTTGGAAGGTTTGGCTGTTGATCGGGAACAGTGTTTAGAGAGTATTTATTCAGGCGTCACCTCACTGAATATTCAGCTCCCTCCACTTTAACAAACATTATTTCCCACAAGCCCACAGGCTGCTGCATTTCAGCGATGAACAGCACTCCAACAGCTCCCTGACCTCAAAACTGTCTGTCTGTCAGCACGGCGTCCTGCACTGAGATCACATCCAGGAGCCTTGTGCTCACCAGACCTCCCTGCTAATCAGACCGCTGTGGCTCAGCCTAACAGAGGGCTGTCGGAACCCAGGGCCGAATCCAACTGGGCCTTCTGGCGGACCAGGTGATAGTCTTTCCCACTGGCCTCAGGGAAGTTGAATTCTACCTGAGAGGATAGAAAACCCAGCTGGATTGTGGAACTGGAGGACTGGGTGTGGACACTCCTGGTCTCACTGTTTACTTAACAAAAAGCAGGATGTCCAGTGATGCAGAGGCCCTCACTTTAAATGGATTACACTTTTTTACTTTTAGATTTGAAGTCTGAACTAAAATTCCCCTGCGTGACTGTACAAGACATCCCCCATTCAAGCATTCACACGTCTCCTGGGTGATGTCCATCTCCTGCTCTCCTGCACTCTGTAGATCCTCTAGTCCACCATGATAAATCTGTGAGGCTGTGACACATCAGACAGCCCATTAAATCACTGCTTTCCAGGATGAATCCAGACTGATCTGCTGCCAGGTTGTTGGGACTCGTTTATCTCTAATTCTAATTTGTGTTTTGTAGTTGAGTTTTGCTGAGTTGGACATGATGAGAAAGTAGGCCACCAGGCCTCCTCGAGTATGCAGACATTCCAAATAGAGAGAGGAGAAGAACATTAAAGCCTAAACCAGCACATTAATGAGGTCAATGCTGCTGCAGGAACATCTGAAGGACCTTTGATCACAGCACTGAACATCATGTAGCAACGTCACGTCTCCAGGTCATCTTATCTTCTGTGTTGTCAACTGTCTTGTCTCACATGGTTAAATTGAGGGTTTGTTCTACGTTTTAAGAAACAAATTAGTCCATGTTTCCATCCTGTGACGGCTCCTCACTGTTTGTTTTGTCTGGAAACATCACAGAATCCTGAGGATTCTCACCTGATTCTTAAAGATTTTTTTTTCCTATTTCTCGTTGCCAACGGGATCCTCCTGAATCTGTTCTCATTAAAATCTGTCTGGATGTTCACCCGATGAACTGATGGAACAAACAACATAACCTGCAGCAAGGTCTAAAACACACAACCACCAACACACACATGCAAGCGCACATGTAGTATAAACAGGCGCTCCACATGGAGCCGCAGGCCCCTGAACGTTAAATTTAGGATCCACATTAGCCACCGTGTGTGTGTGTGTGTGTGTGTGTGTGTGTGCGTGCGTGCGTGCGTGCGTGCGTGCGTGCGTGCGTGCGTGCGTGCGTGCGTGCGTGCGTGCGTGTGCGTGTGTGCATGCGTGCGTGCATGTTTGTGTGTTTTGAGGGGATTGGTTGCTGTCAATCAGAATCAGTGAAGCATGAGGGGGGAGTGGGGGGGGGGTGTTGCCTTGGGGAATGATGCCAATATAGCCTTCTTCCCTCCTTCTCTTTATTTCTGCAGCTGAATTGTCTTTCCTAAAGTCTCTTTATCTTCAATATTTCAATTTTCCATCATGTTGTAATAAACCAAGGTTTATTTTTACAAAGAAAAATGTACCATGTGAAGAAACAAACTTTATTGTTTGGTTGACTGAAGGAATCGTGCATCCGAATCATTCTGTTGGTTAAACTCTTCCCCAGATGTAGCCCAGCTCCTCTCCACAACTCTGAATATGAATACAGGCCCAACCTGCAGCACATGCAGGGGTCACCATGGCAGCAGCAGCAGCAGAGCAGCAGCAGCACGAGTAGCAGCAGCAGCAGCAGCAGAGCAGCAGAGCAGCAGCAGCAGAGCAGCAGCAGAGCAGCAGCAGCAGAGCAGCAGCAGCAGAGCAGCAGCAGAGCAGCAGCAGCAGAGCAGCAGCAGCAGAGCAGCAGCAGCAGAGCAGCAGCAGCAGAGCAGCAGCAGAGCAGCAGCAGCAGAGCAGCAGCAGCAGAGCAGCAGCAGCAGCAGCAGCAGCAACAGCAGCAGCACACACAAACTAACACTCACAGATACACACACACTCACACACACACCCTCTCTCTCACACACACACACACTCTCACACACACACACCCTCACTCACACATACACACACACACTCTCTCTCACACACACACACACACACACACACACACGCACACCCTCTCACACACACACACACCCTCACTCACACATACACACATACACACACACTCTCTCTCACACACACACGCACGCACACACGCACACACGCACTAGTTAACCACCTCTGGAGTCTTATTATCCAACTGAAATCCTCCCTCCAGCTTTATTCTCTCTCTGGTTTCCTCCTGATAAATGCAATATGGATCTCTTTATTTTTAGAACACATCAGTGTGGTGACATGTGTGATTAACGCCGTGAGGAGGTGCTGACTTCCTCTCTAGATCATCCAGTAACAGCAGGTCATATGTTTGATCTCCATCTGTGGCTAATAAAGCTGAACTCAGCCAGAGGCTTCAAAAGCAGCCTCTGTTCTGCACAGTAACTGTGTCAGCAGTGTGGACCCCAGCCGTCTGTCTGTCCATGAGCGTGGTTTAGGTGAGAGAGGACCAGAGACGGACTATTAGGGCCCTCAGTGCTGGTGTGTAGGCATCTAACATGGTGTCAAACACCATCCAGGGTAGAGGTTGAACCCTGGTCAGTGCTGAGGCATACGTACTCTACCATGTTACCTCACTGGTTTCACACCAGTTTCTCCTTCATCAATAACACAACTACTGAGTGATTATACAAGAAATGCAACGCTGAGGAGGCTGAATATTACAAGACACCATTAAAGACTTCCAGCGTCTGAGTTTTCTACAGTGACGGTTCTCTGGGGAAACCTCTGCAGACAGACGCTGAAGCCTGTTGGGAAAGGTTCCCTTATGATGACATTTTCCCATCATTTTTTGGTGTTGGTGGGGGCCATGACATTATTAATGGATTCATGTCATATTTAAAGGTGAAGGTAAGAGGACAGTAACCAAGACTACAGTGTGACTTGAGCAGGTCTGACTAAGAAATGATGCAATGCTGCAGGTCAAGATAAGGCTGGAAAAACCTGAAACGACACCAAGTCAATGGAAAAACCCACCTGAGCAGGTGCAGCTTGTGCCAGTGTTTATTAATTTAACAACAATTTAACAATTAGATCAACTAATATGCTCAGTCTCATCAGGGTTGGCTGGATGGCACAGACCCCCCACAGCTTACCCGTCCATCACAGACCACACACGGTCCACTCACACACACTCAAGCTTTCCCTTCACGTCTCCATCGTCTGTTCAGCAGCACAAACAAACACACTTGATAAAATCTCAGAAATGTCCCAGAATCTGAAAACAAGCTCAGTCCAGATGTGACCCAGGAGCCACACACCGCCCAGGTCACGTCCACTGTACCACCAGGTCCCATCACCACTGGTTTCCAGGGTAATTGAACATTGATTTCAGTGTTTCCACCTGGATTATTCAGCTTTAATTTGAGCTGAAGAGGAATGACTTGGATTTAGTCTTCTCACATTTGTTCCTGCTGGTTCTGGCACGACCAGGAATCTGGGATTGTGCTCCTGGACTGTGTCTGATCCCTGCCCGTTCAGGTCACACTTGTTTATTAACCCACCAGGAACTAGGTTCATTAGGCTAATTAGTCTGATTAAAGCAGCAGTGACCTGAAGAGAGACGGAGCCTTGGGCCAGACAGCTGGGACACCTGTCTAACCCTCATCCACTAAATGCTCTCTCTATACTGGGTTTATGCCCCACTCCTCCCCCTACTCCTCACCCACCCCTTCCCACTCCTCTCCCACTCCCCCCCCACCTTCCTTTTTGCTTGTTTAATTATCATTTTGTTTTTTTAAGCTTGTTGCGTCCGTAGGTCACAGACATGGCAGGCAGTGCTTTTATGGTCCTTCCCACAGGATATTTACCCGTTTGTATAAATTATAGTAGAGAGCATACTGTAACATTTGGGTCGTAACACCGCACCTATTTGAAATGCAAATTGTGGGTGCAGCATGAGCCTGTTTGTGTATTTCTCTCCGTGCACTTTGGAAAAAGGAGCTTGTGTTTGTATTTAAGCTCATGCCGAGCTCAGCAAGAACAAAGTGAGTGCAGGACAGACTGCTTGTTTTCATGTATTTATACATTTATTTTGTATAAATGTTTGCATTTTAATGAGAGCGAGTCACTAAAACATTAGAAGGGATTTTTCTCCCCTGAGACGCTGAAGAATGTCCATTCTTATTTGACTGTGGTTGTGAGGAATCTAAAAAAGCTGAAGGTGGCATAAAGGATCATCCCAGAGGCCACCGTAATGAGTGTCTGACATTGGCTAATGGGTTTGCTCTGATGTTCATCATCAGCAGCTGTAATAAGACACAACTCGTCCTCCTTGAGAACATTCATCAAGCAGTCATGTGACTGACGCTGCTTTTCTCTTTTTAGTTGCAACTGGGATGTATTGGGCAACAAATGGTGAGTTTGTCCTCAAACTCGATCCGTTGAAGCACTAAAAATGGGAATTATCATTCATATTTATTAAGGAGAGAACGGTGGTGAGCAGGTGAACTGGGTGATGGATAGTGGAGTGAAGGCTGATCTCATCTCACAGATGAGCTCAGATGGTTTCACCATAAGAGTCTCAGAATATAAAGTGCCCCCCCCCCCGCCTCTTGTGTGGGTGCTGCATCACCACAGGCCAGTCAGATCAGTCAGGATGGACCCTGACTGACCCCGTCCACCTGTGGAAGCCCCAACACTGAGCGTCTGAGCCTCAGAACTGAACCTCAGCAGAGAGTTGGCCTGTTGTGAGGAACCACCGTTTCATTTACATCACCTGTGTGTGAGCAGGGCTGTCACACTGGCCCCTAGCACGTTGGCCAGGGGCCAGTGTGAGGCCCCTGATGCTGTCTCCATGTAGATGTTTGACACCCCCACCTGCGTAGGCTTTGTTGTAGACCATGACCAGCCAGTCGTGGAGAAGATCCCCTGATGGCCTTGTCCTCTGTCAGTGTCACATCCCCCCTTCCCCACTGTGTGGTGACTTCTGTCTCCATTCCTTCATAGTAAGTCATTTTATTTTTAAAGAGAGAAGAAAAACTTTAGGGAAAACATGTAAGAGAATGTTAAAGACCAGCGATAACCTTTGAATACCTTTACTGGATGATTTCCTTTATCCTCTTTTTCTAGAAAGTTTGTGTTTGGTGTCTAATACGACCTCCATGCAGTAAAATATTAAACCAAGCTTTGAAGTGGTCCCTCAGAGATCTTCCTCTTCTGTCTAGGAGCCTTTCTTGTTGCAAAATAACAGTGCCAACAGAACTCAGCATCTCATCAGTGATCACACAGCTCTGATCTCATTCATGCAAACATTTCAGTTTAGTTTTGAGTCTGCTCTTCGCTCTCTCCGGAGGCCTTTTCATGACAAACACCACCGCTTTTCTTTGCGGTCAATGTTTTAATTTGTACTTATTCTTTTTAATATCATTATTTTTTTGACTGAACAAATGTAGAAAGCCTCCAGCAGCCTTCACATCTCCCCTCATGCAATCATCTCTGACAGGCTCTTCAGGACTAAATGAATGTGCTCAGTCTTGCTGACAGATGAGGATCGTTGACCAGAGTCAGCACTAATATCTACTGAGATGCAGTCGGCCTTCAGACAAATACTCTGGCCACTTGACATCACTTTTTTCTGCTTTCCTCTTCAATGTTGGGCAGCTGTTTGAGAGCACACATTTGAATCATTATATCAGATTTTAAAATGGGTTGAGCTTAACGAACCCTGACTGAGGAAGCTCCACCCCTCAGTTTAGTTGTGCTCTCCTAAAATATCCACTAGATGTCCCTGTGAGAGCCAGCTGCAGCCTAGCCAAGCCTGTAGAGCATTCAAATATTAGAGGTCACGCTCAAAGCCCTGCGTTCTGTAAAGCACCTACAGACTATTGGGATTGTAACAGACGCTGTATAAATAAAGAAGAACTGAGCTGAAACGTCACAGCAGCGCCTGTGGATCACGAGAGCCCAACACAAATATTGTTCATTCCTCTTTACAGGCAGCATCAGAAACATAAAGCTTTATTGTCACTGTGCCAAATGGTACAACAAAATTTGGGTGTTCAAACACACACAGAGACACACAGGCACAAACACTAAATCCCTATTTACAATCCCACTCAGTTCAGCTAATTAGTATAACAGACTCAACACAATGCAGAGTCTCCACGTCGTGACCATGTCGTTTCCATGTCACGTCCATGTCATGTCCATGTTGTAGAGCACATCAGAGACATTGGTCGTTTGGACGTGTCCTCAGTCAGGTAATGCTACTTCCCCCCTGTAGATGCAGTCAAGACTCCAGTGGCTGACTGGTCTACAAAGAGGATTGTGACAATCCCGAGGAACTATCAATACTCTCAAAGAGTCCTGCCTTGGCCCAAACCAACCCAGCACCCTCATCTTAACCACAGATCCCTCTGGAACACCCCGAGACCCTCACAGCCACAACCAGAGGAATGGTTCACTATGGCAACAGGAGGGTGGTGCAACCTCAGAGGCATGTGGACTGTTGCACCACTGGCCTCAAAGCATTTGTAATGATGACTATTCTTGATTTTTCCTCTATATTTGTGCCATTGGGAGCCACTCTAACCAGTCCATTTAGCCTCTGTGTGGGTAAAACAACAAATGTTGCTACAGTTTGTGTGTGTACATGATACACACAGAACCACAACAGCTATATGATCCACATAAGGAGCTGTAATTAACACGTGTGCCGTCTGTATTTGTTTCTGATGTCAACCCACCAAACGCTGCCTCCTAGACACAAACGTCACCTCCCACACTGTCAACACATAATTGTATCTTTACAGTTTTCAGCTCTGCTCTTTCATTTTCAGAACAAAGACCTCTAAAATCTCCATGAACAATTTAGCATCTATTAATTTTATACAGACCAATTCAGGCGCAACAGAGTGAAGGGCTGAAGGAGGAAGAAAGAGAGACTGTGGCTAATCCCCCTCTTCACCGTCCTCATTTCTCTCTGCCGTTCCAGCCTCAGTGATGTATGACCACTATCACTGGAAATAATGACTTACCTGCACACAATCTATTATTTCACTACAAGGCAGAGGATAAAAAGTGAGGAGGAAGAGGAAACCAGAAAAATGTGTGTGAAATTGAGAGGAAAGAGGGGAAGGAGGGGAAGATGCTGTGTTTCCCTGTGTCAGGGTTAGGAGGAGCAGGAGGAGAAACAACCCAACTGTGAGGCGGAGGAAGAGAAGGAGGTACCAAATAAGCTGCTGTTGTAGATAAAATGGATTCAAATCGAAATAAAACTTACGGCTATGATGTGACATGAATCTAGGCGTCATTGGTTGTATTGGTATATAGTGAATACAGCAGGCCAGAACTGGCTCCATACATCTACCTGCTATTGTTTAGGTAGCAGTGAAGGAATAAGCAGGGGTGCCACCAGGGCTTTGGGGCCCCATGAAAAACCCATCACTTTGGGCCACAACAAACAATGCAAATCCTAAAAATATAACCCTGCTCAGCTTTGTATCAATATTGTCCTTCTTTTTAAAAAAAAAAAAAAAAAAATTCCTAATAGAGGTGGGATGAGATATCGTCTATCAGAAGAAGAACCACAACAGAGGGTGTGGGAGGGTCAGCATGTCGGCGTTTGAAGGGAAAAACACCCCGAAGATGCTCCGTTTAAATGCTATGTATATGGGACATAACAGGCTTGTTGAGTGGACATTATTGACAGCGACAGAGGCAGATGGGACAAACGCATGGGGAGGAGGCTAACACTGGCTTTATGCAAGTCTCCCAGTTGACTGCTGTCCAGTCTGCCCATTAAAGGGTAGAGAAACCTACATGAGCCTGGTCCTGCTCAAGGTTTCTTCCTGTCAAAGGGGAGTTTTTCCTTGCCACTGTTGCTTGTCTGGGGTTAGGCCCTGGGATTCTGGAAAGCGCCTGGAAACAATTCTGATTGAATAAGACGCTATATAAATAAAGATTGATTTGATTTGATTTGATTTGATTTGATTTGATTTGATTTGATTTGATTTGATTTGATTTGATTTGATTTGATTTGATTTGAGAAAGGCTGGACAACGTTAACAAAGGCCTTGGCGTCTCAGCATCCACAAATACACAAATATAAATAACACTAGTTACTTTTTGGTTAGTACGGTAATGTATGGAGTCATCTTTGGCAAAGAGCTGAGGGACATACTTTCGTCCCTTCTCTGTAACTTTTTGCTCTTTTTTTCTGGTGCCTGATGGAGCCAATCCCATAGTTATTAAAAAGAATAAAGCCCGGGTGGATCATCATCAGAGCTTTGTTGTTTCACCATAGAAGTGTGACAATACCTCATGAAGCCTGTAGCTTCATTTATTAAGTAAATGTGTTACATGAACAACAATGATAACAAAAGTGTAGCATAAAGCTCCGCCTCACCCCTAACCCCCCCCCACCAGATCCAAATCCAAAGTCATGTTGTCTGAAAAAAAATTACACAAATCAAAATACTTCTAATACTTTATTATAAATGTACCTACAAACAGTCCACTGAATAAACTGCATGATATCAGCTTACACATTTGAAATTCCTTAATTGGAGTAAGTATGTGTGTTCTATGTCCTGGTTCTGCTCAAGGTTTCTTCCTGTTAAAGGGTAGTTTTTCCTGCCACTGTGGCTGGTTGTGGGTCAGGTCCTGGGATTCTGCAAAGGTCTGAGAGAGCTTTATCTCAGGTCTTTCCTCCTTCGCTAGCATCTCCTGACCTTGGACTTTTGGGGGTTTTGGCAGTGCAGCGGAGTGGACCCACCCACAGGGTGCCGTCAACATATGGAGGGGCTGGCCCTACATCCTGGACTAGGACTGAGGCTCCGCAGGAAGAACTGGACCCATTCCATAAGGAAACTATCCCGCCAAAATAAAGCAGCTTTGTTTTCCATTGTAATTCATTTTCAATTTGCTTCGTAAAAGCCATTCCTTTTTACTCTCTACTATTACTCATCTCATGTTAGTTGATGCTAATGCTACATTTTTGACACTTTTCAGTATTACTGTCAAAGACATCAATCTTAATTAAGTTTGATCTCTTTAAATGTCATGTTTTTTAATCAAGATTGTTTTTTTTATTTACAGTCCATCCTTACTGACACCATATGGTGAGCAAAGACACAAGCACACACTCACATACACAACACACTCGCTCGGGACAGTGGATGTTGGCAGCAATGTAGTGTTGTGGGTAATTTGGATAAATCTGGTAATTGTGCCAACAAGACTGAGAGAACAGACAGCAACTAATAGCACATGCAAATGAGCCAGCCATATGTCTGCCTGTGTGTATGTGTGTGCGTGTGTGTGTGCATGTGTGTGTGTGTTTGTGCCCGTGTGTGTGTGTGTTTTTGTAAATTTTAGACCTCTAATCAATACATCTTGTCAGCCAGTAGGTGATAGATTATTGATTGTAATCAGCCTGTCCTGTGTGTGTGTGCAGACAGCCTCTAATTCTTCTGTCAATCTGCCCAACTACTCAGTGCACAAACAGACAGACACACACACACACACACACACACATACACATCATGTAAACGAACACATACACACTAATGTAAAGAAAACATATTACAATCGAGGATGTTGCAACATCCAACATCAATTGTTCTCAGACAGGCAGCGGGCGGGCGGGCGGACGGACGGACGGACGGACGGACGGACGGACGGACGGACGGACGGACGGACGGACGGACGGACGGACGGACGAAGAAACATAGATAGATAGATAGATAGATAGATAGATAGATAGATAGATAGATAGATAGATAGATAGATGGAACCCTGTCATGCCCCATGCCTGTTTAGAAATAATCAGACTCTGATTACCAACAGTGTTTATTTATTTATTTACTATCAGCTTCAACCAATCAGAAATATCTTCAGTCACAGTGGGAGGAGATGAACCGCAACAATACTTTACCCGTCTCTCCCTCTCTGTCTCTCTGCCCCCCTCTCTCTCTGTCTCTCCATCCACCTCTCTCTCTCGCCCCTCTCTCTCCCTCTCCCCCTCTATCTCTCCCTCTCTTCCCCATCTCTCCCTCCCCCTCTCTGCTAGGTATTCAATCTTCATTCGTGGCTGCCACTGATGTGTGGAGAGAGAGAATGAGCTAGAGAAGCAGACAGTGTGCAGTCTGTGTGTGTGTGTGTGTGTGTGTCTGCGTGTCTGTGTGTTTGTGCCTGCGGTATGTGTGTTCTGAATATCAATGCTCCCCTTTGCTTGACTGGCCTTTTCCATTTACCCGCTTTCACACTTGTGTCTCCCACTTGTGTGACTGGGATGCATTTTCCTACAGGGATGGAAGGTGAACCGTGCTGTCTGAGAACAACCTCAGCCTTTAGCTGCTGCTTCAAAACACCGCTGAAATATAGAAACAAGTATATTAATAATAAAAAGCTCAATTCCATCCGTCTGGCTAGCACATTTATCAAAAGGCTGTTGTATAAGTTTGGTTCATCCAACCAAGTGCAAATGGATGGATGGATGGATGGATGGATGGATGGATGGATGGATGGATGGATGGATGGATGGATGGATGGATGGATGGATGGATGGATGGATGGATGGATGGATGGATGGATGGATGGATGAATGGATGGATGGATGGATGGATGGAAAGTGAATCTGTTGAAACACCAGATATATTATCTTTGAAGAAAGAAGCATGAATTTTCCCTCCCAGAGTGAATTGCTGGTATTTTGTGGAATTAAAAGCATCGAAGGACACAACACAGCTTGTCCATTTGTCCTTCAGTGTCAACAGTACAAAGTACCTCCCACAACACCAAGGTCCAGTCCGACCAGCTCCTCACGTCCGTGCTTTCCAATGATAAATGAACATGACATAAAATTAAACTTGCAGCAAGGAGAACTGCAGCGACTGATGCTGCTGAGGGTGTACAGCAGGATGATGGAACCCAGGCCTCTAGGGCCCCAATCCAGCTGGGGTTCCTGCCCGACCAGGTAGACAACTCTTTCATCTGGGTTCACCTGTTTCCTGCCTGGTAGGTCAGAAGCCCCAGTTGGATTGTGGCCCTTGAGGCCTGGGTTCTTACCAATGTTCAGTCTGAGGATGGATCCACCCTGATGAGACTGATGTCAACTGTGTACAAAGACAACCCAGTGCTGAAGGACGCTGTTCAAAACCCATGAACATGAACAGAGATTCCATCATTGACTGACCTCAAACACCTTCAAACAAAAGCAGAGCAGCCTCTGAGACAGCCGGTGGACGGGAGGAACTGGAGAGGAGACGGACAATCCCTCAAATGTCCAAGCAGGACAGCCGATGTCACACTGTCCCAAACCTTAATTAAATTGAGTTGGACCAGTTATGTCTTGCTGTAGCCCGTTATGGTCCAGAGCCAGTGGGCAGGTTCTGGTTCTCATATTCATTACTGGAACTTTGCTTCTCCAGTTCAATTGTTTTACTTTTTTGGAATCTGCCTTCAATTATCTTCTCACGTGTCCTTGAACGTGTCCTTGGCGCAAAATCCCAGCTGGATCTTTTAAGATCTCAGCAAAACCACCCACAGGTCACCACACCCTCAGGAAAAGGGGGGCGCCAGAGCTCTTGTTAGAGGCTTAAAGATTTCCACGCTTGGATGTCTTTTTTTCTTACATTTGTTTTTTCCAGATTTATTGTTTTTAATCTTCTAAAAGAACAATCTGCCAAAAACAGACAAAGTTTATGTTATAATGTGATTTGAAAATTAGTAGCCATTTAAGTCATCACTAAACTATTCTATTTATTTTATCTTTATTTAATTTGTTTTTTAAGCTTTTTATTTAGGACAAATTTACAAGCTTCCAAATAATTTATATATCATCAAATTGAAATTATCCAGATAATGAAACATAACTTAAAAAATATTTATAACATAAAAGTCATACTAATGAAAACTAAACAAATGAAAGTGTTGTATAAGTGTTGTAATTAACAACCATCTCACTGTCCCGCTACTGCAAGACTATCAGGACAACGGGAAGATTAAGTCATTTATAACCAATAGAAACATGACAAATTAAAAACAGACGTGATGGTAAATATGACTAAACAGCCTCAGTCCCAAGTGCCCCTCCCCCCAGATGACCTCTGACCCTCAGGATAGGGTGACGATACATAGATGTTGATAATAAGAAAAGGACTAAAAGACATTTTGTTCATACAAGAAACACTTAAAGTTACACTTAAAGTTGCCCTGAAAGAGAGAAAACTGAAGGAAATGGAGACCAACAAGGATGCTGTTACAATTTTACCCACTATGGCACAACCTAGTTTACCCAGATATTCCCTAAAAACATAAACATATCTTTTCTAACCCTAAGAATGAGCATTAGCTGCTTTATTTCAAATATGTTCTAGTACAATTTAATCCAGTTTGTGACTCAGGGAGGATCCTTTGTCATTAATTTATTATTAGCCAGTAGATGTTGGACTGTTACACACAGGTTTATTCTCATTCTTCTCACAGTGCCTGCTCTCAGCCCCAGATAGTCCTCAAACCCTGAGGCCATCCCAGTTTTCCTGGTTGCTTCCAGAGATGACTTAATATCTTATGAATAGATTAAAATGGCTGCTCAGTCCCAGAACAAGTTTTGGATTGTGGTCTTATTGATGCCACAGGATCTCCAGCAAGATGTGACAAAACCTTTAAAACACATATAAAATACTGTAGAACAGGTTTGAAAATGCTCATCATTGTCAGCTTGTTGAAAATAAAGTTCTAAAGTTCTACCAGTAAAACAGGAAAGACGTTCCCAAACTCAACAAAACCAATTAGATTTGATAAAGCGTTCCTCAAGAGTGAAGTGAGCGTTTGCTCTTTAGCTCTGTTCTTTACCCAGACCATTATCTGATGTCATTTATTCAAGAACTTCAGCTGATATCAGGAGTCCGAATGGGAACCTGCAGTTCTGAGCTCGACCAATCAGGTCTGATGCACCTGATACCCATTCAGAAGCTCCGCTACCCCATTAACTTTGGCTCCAAGCAAAAGCAGCTGCATGCTGCTTTAAAACAGCCCATAAAGCAGACATCAGGAGACACGGAGACCATCTGCTGCACAGCAGCCATGTTCTCTGACCGTCACACGCAAACACACACTGCCACCGGCAGGAAGGCAGAGGTGAAGCACACACGTGCATGGCCCTCAAGGTGCACTTTACCTTCTTAGCATCTCTCTTCGAGTTGCGCAGACCAACAAGAGGATGATCACACAAATCCACCAAGACTCTGATGGCTGATACATTGTTTGAAGCTTTACATATTGTCCCACTTCCCAAAGTAGACAGCAATAATCCTCCTACACAGGCAGATTACACCAAAGCTTTCAATAAGAACAACAAATAACGCTTGAAAATCCAAACGCCGACTATTTGAAAGCGCTGCAGTTTAGCTGAGAAAAACAACTGCAGGTGAATGCAGATGGGTTCGTTCTGCTGGAGTTCTGCGTTCACTTCTATTCAATCCAAAAGGCTTCAGTTATCCCCGTGGGCGCACAATTAATTGGCTGCACCCCTGTGGGCAAAAGTGTTGTTTTCCTCACTGATCTGTGTGTTACGTGTGTCATGTGTTTAAGTTGTCCTGTGTTGGGATACAAACTCAAACAAGGAAAATGTGCGTCATTTCGTACGTGTTCGTAGAGCTCAGCAAGGTCCCCAAATCTCTGCGACAGTTTCCATTATAGTGATGAGAAAGAAGATGTGAGAGACACACACACACACACACACACGCACGCACGCACACACACACACACACACACACACACACACACACATACACACACACACCCCTGACTGAGCTTTTAGTCTAGCAAGTAATCACACTTATGCAACTTTAGCTAAGACAATGTAAGAACACCATCATGGATTTGGAAATCTGCTGGCCCACTATGCTGAGAGACCTCTTGCCCTGCTGGGCTACAACATGCTGGACCAGGTCCATCAGCAGCTGAGAGCACAAGTTTGTGCTTTTGCTTAATACAGATAAACAGCATAAAGATGATGAGAAAGCCAGCAGACGACTCTGAGGGCTTCAGTAAGAACAGGAACCTGCTGGCACTTTTATATCCACGGACACAATTCACGGCCCCTCCCTTATTATCACAGCTGCTCCTCAAACACACGCACGCACACGCACACACACGCACGCACACGCACACACTCTGTGACTCCTAATAATGCTGCTCATGCACAGTTTAAGAATTAATCTCCACAAAGTAAAGTCAGCAGTTTACAGCCACACTGACTGCACACACAGTAGTTCAGACTGTACCCATTTAAATTCCCTAATTAAATTATAATTTACATGAGATTAAAGTCTTATGGGAGGTTCAACCTGTTTTAAGGACATTTGGGGAAAGCTGCCCTTGCTCCCACATTATTAAACCTCAAAATAGCTCGTGTGCATCCATATAAATGGACGTCTAGGAAGCAGCTAATCCGTCACACAAATCAGCCCAAACAAAGACACACACACACATACACACACACACACACACACAGAAAGAGAGCCAGAAGTGGTGTTTAAGGGTGGGAGTGGCAACTGGCCTTTAGAAAAGACCCAGCATATGCTGATTGTCCAGCTGCGTCTGTCTGCTCTGGCTCTGTTCATCTGCGGGTTTCCTGTGGTCCTAAAGGGTTCCACGGGCTTTGGTTCCAACTCAGAGGTCAGACAATGTGTGTGTTTTCATGTATGTTCCACAAAGTCCACAGAGAGACATGAGTGAGGACACGTGCAGGAAAATGTCTGATTAACAGAGTCTGTTGCTTTCAGGTATAAAAACAAGGAAGTAAAGCTCATTAGAAGAGCAGTGACAGCTCGGCTTGTTCATTTGAGAAGCATCTTATTAAACGGTTGTGATTCACTTTGCAGGAATGAAGACTCCATTTTTGCTGTGTGTTCACAAGATCAGGAAGCAGCTTACTTTGGGGGAGATGTGTAATCATGTAGATTATTTGATCTTGTCTCCATTTTAAATTCTCTTTGTTTTATCTCAGTCATATCACATCCTGATGGGTTCTGACCAACACTGAGAGGAGGATAAGCATCAACTTTAGAAGCACCTGACACAACATGAGCCGACAGGAAGAAGCTGTTTGACTTTGCAAATGTTCATATTCGGTGAGTGATGAAATATATATTGATGGAGACCGTTCACAGCAGCTCTTCCACGATTCTCTCTGGCATTCCAGCGACCCAAATGACTGACATCATGTCATTCTTTGGTTACTCCCTAACCCTAACCATTACTCCCTAACCCTAACCATTACTCCCTAACCTTAACCATTACTCCCTAACCATTACTCCCTAACCCTAACCATTACTCCCTAACCTTAACCATTACTCCCTAACCTTAACCATTACTCCCTAACCCTAACCATTACTCCCTAACCTTAACCATTACTCCCTAACCCACTATGGGTCACATAGTCAGCAGGACCATCAAGAACCTTTAAGAAGTCAAACTGCACCAACTAAAGCAAGTAACATGTTCCTCCATGGAGGTGGTCTGCAGCAAAACACCACGTTCTGTCCCAAACACAAGGCTCACAATCATTAAAGTCTTTGTTTTTTCAGGAATAACTGCTGTATTTCAGAAAGCATGGTTGATGCATACGCTGAAGTATTGCTCTGTATTAGAATTTTGTCCTTATTATTCAAACGAGGAATAATGACCTCTTTAGTTTTGCACACATTATTGGCTGAGCACTTCAGACTGACTCACAGCTGCTTCACTCAGCGCCTGGGCCCCGTTTCCCCCACTCATCACGCCTACACTTAAGTCATTCCAGCTAACAAAGGAAGCCTCCAGCCAGTGCTACAAAGAGCAGCGTCGTCTTCATTAGCTGGAAAATACAATTAAAGATGTTTATGTTGAGGAAGTTTATGTGAAGAAAGCAACCCTGTGTTTTCTTTGATTCCATTAAATAATTAGTCACATAAAGGGAGCTTGCTCAGTGTTGATTAAAGCAAAACAGACAGTAGAGGCAACATTTATGAGGCCATCTTCTGTGGGTGAGGGGAGACTGACTTTTACCCATCATGCACCTTCACCATGGAACCTCCTGCAGAACTCAGCACAGCTTCAGCGTTTCTCTGGATGAAGCCAAAAGGTTTGACTTGTTTAAGAGAAGAGTGGAACTGCTGTTAAGCTGAATCCCAATGCTTCCCAGAGGTTTTGAATTGTCTGCAAGGTTTCGAGTGATTTGCGCCCTCCTTTCTCTCGGCCAGCTCTCCCTGCAAAAAGAGATTCTATCTGCCGGCATTTACAGGTGAACTAAAGCTGTAAATAAAAAACCTTGAAATTAAATAGTCTGATGAAGCTGTCTCTCAGGAGGACCACCCCAAGGCCGGTGCGCAGCTCTGCTGAGGAAGATATGGTTGTTAGAACCACCGGCTTTAAAAGCAGATGATTGACAGCACCTCAGAGCCCACACAACAGCCTCTTGGAATGGTGGGAATATTTCAGCATCCTCTGTTCACTACTGACACTGCCGGGTGAATCACAAAACCATTACTTTCCAAGAGAAATGCTTCAGATGAGACAAGGAATGAGACCATAGAAATGGCTCTTACTGTAGTGTGGGTCCAACCAAATAGGTATTTGATTGTAGAGAAGTTTAAAGGGGCCATTTCCTGACAGTGAACCACAGAGGCTGCCGTGCTTGTGTCACTGGGAATAATCCCAGCACACCACGGACACCATTTTCCGTGAAGAAAAGGTTCAACTGGTCTAAAGCTAAGGCTACTGGTTTGGGATGAAAACCGGATGGAGCAAAGCAAATGCAACCTCTTTAACCCATATGAAGTATAAAACACATGACTTTGCACCAGTTTGTCCATGCAGAGGTCCATATTTAGCACCATTAACCCCCCCCCCCCCCTCCCCCCACACACACACACACCTTATTTAAGAAGATGCATCCTGGTGTATTTACAGCTACTGATTCATCCAATTATGACATAAATGCACTGTTACATCTCAGCGTACTCAAGCCTCAATTTACACTGTAGTTAAGTGTGTGTGCGTGTGTGTGTGTGTGTGTGTGTGTGTTAATAATTCATAACAGTCCAACTTTTCCACTTACAAGAATGTGCTGCTCATGTACACATATGAAGCTGTATGTAAAGAACAAATTGGGCCATCTTCTTTTATCATTATGGGATGTCATGAATAATTTCTGCAGGTTGGTTCATCTGCAGCGCTGCTTACGGTGCTTCTTATTCAGGCCATATTTATGTCATGTTGCAACCACGGACAAGAAACCAGAGCCCAGAGAGGAAATATGGAAACGATGCTGATGTTTACGTTTTTATCTCATCAATTTCTCCACAAACATGGCCCAACCTCCACCTCCTTACTGTTCAAGTCATTAAATAATAATATGTCAGTCATATGTCATGGCGCCCAATTCATTAAGGCAAATTAACAAAAATGATAGTAATCACTTGTAAGCTCATTTGCTACATGAACGGTGGCTGACTATTAGGATTAATGTTGAGTTTATCCTAGCATTATTAAAGAGTCACAAGTGTTGCGTGTAGCATGTGTGGGGGACGGTTTTAGCCTTTTAAAACACACTTCTACACACACGCTACACACTTCTGATGGAAAAGGTTTCCTCATCAAAGAGAAGAGAAGATGCTTTCATTTGCACTATACACTTTAGTAGTATGAGCAAACTACAAGGCCGGACGGGTCTCGCACGCGCACACACACACACACACACATACACGCACACACACACACACACACAAATAACATGTTTTATTCTTTTATGTCTTTAAAGGTGTATTTAATTAGCTTTAGGCTCATTTATTACTGTTCTTGTGTCAGTAATTCACTTTATTTTCAAGAATATTTCAGTTTCTGAGGTATATAATTTTAATTTAATGAGAAATGGATCTTGTCTCACATCTATAATTAGATTTTGGTCCCTGACTTTGTTCCATTTGGACTGTCTTAGATTTTTATACCGTACAAATTCCCTAAGCAGTAAACCAACAACAGTTGTTTGAGACTTTAAGACTAACACTTGGCTCCAGTTGTGATCACAATGTGACAGTCGTTGCGTCATCTGTTGAAGTGTCCCTGCAGTGGTGCTGACATCACACTGGGACATGAGTGTGAGCATGAGTGTGAGCACGAGCATGTGTGTGCACACCCCTGGCTACATTTTGCCGCTGATGCGCTTTGACACCAACACTGCAGGTGGTGAGTTCACATGATGACTGAGCATTACACACTGGAGACCTACTGACGTGTCCACAAGCTTTCCTCCTCTGGGGTGTGTGTGTGTGTGTGTGTGTGTGTGTGTGAGAGAGAGAGAGAGAGAGAGAGAGAGAGAATGCTTAAGTTTTAGTGACATTTCTCCTAAATCTGGTAATTTTCTTCAGTGTTGGGCTTTTTCATGGCCTCACCGAACTCTTCCCATGCCCGGGTCTTTGCCTCGGCAACAGCCGTAGCTGCGCTCCACTTGGCCTGCCGGTACCTATCTGCTGCCTCAGGAGTCCCACAGGCCGATAAGGCCCGATATGACTCCTTCTTCAGCTTGACGGCATCCCTCACTGCTGGTATCCACCAGGCCTGGCTCCAGGAGGGGTCCCCGGTGACCCGCATCCGGGCAAGGGAAACTTGGTACCAATGTTGTTTTTCATCATGAGGGGGTCCTGGGCTACGCTTTGTCTGATCCCTCACCTAGGACCTGTTTGCCATGGGTGGCCCTACCAGGGGCATATAGTCCCAGACAACGGAGCTCCTAGGATCATTGGGACACGCAAACCCCTCCACCACGATAAGGTGGTAGCCCAGGAGTAGTAGACATTGTAGACAATATAAAATGTGTGTTTATTACCATTTAGTACAGGCAACAGTGGCAGGAAACGCTCCTGCTGATGGACAGATGAGTAAAGCAGGAGGAGAAGCGAGTTCAAAGGCGTGACAGGAAATATAAATCATGACTGCCAAATCAATGTTATCTTTTCAGAAAATAACCCATCAAAACTGTAACTTTGCATTAAGAGATGAAGCGTTTTCATCTGAAACCTGTTCGCAACCTGTATTTACTGTGTGTGCACATGTGTGCATGTGTGCGTGTGTGTGTGTGTGTGTGTGTGTGTGTGTGTGTGTGTGTGTGTGTGTGTGTGTGTGTGTTCTAATGAGGATGCATCACTAATCTTTATAAGTGGCTATAAATCCAGCTAGCTGTGCAGGGGTGATGCCTGGTGGGGGAGGGGCAGCAGGGGTTGCTACTGGGGTGTTCAGTGAGCGTTCAGGATTCAATAGTTTCACTTGCTCACATGACACCTTTATGAATATTTATGAGCGGAATCTACTGCAGTCGGGGTGATCCATCTCATCTGGCAGGAGCCGTGGTGCTGCTGAGGAAGTGATTGTGTCCAGGATGTTTTTGGGCCTCCTGCCAAACACCACTGACCTCAGCGACTCGATCAGTGTGGGTGAGAACAGCGTTATGGAACCAAAACCCTGTGCACATGTGTGCCAACCCCCCTTCCGACCTCTCCTCCCAACCTCAGACCAACTTCCCCCAGCAAAGACAAACATTTCTCTTTAATGATCGTTTGGTC